>NC_041397.2:315427298-315664798 GCF_900747795.2 Erpetoichthys calabaricus
TTTGTTGCTTATACCGCTGCTTAAGCCAACAAATAATGTTTTTCCTTGCCTCCACTTTGCATTCACTGAAATTCTTTTATCTGTTCTTTTTTAACTTCTGCCATTGTCTTTTAACAAATACTAAATGGAAGGGGTTATTTATATTAATTTACATTTTCAAAAAATGTGAAATTTTGGGATGAGTCAGAGTGAGGCTGTAGGTGTGTACACATGCATTAAATTTCATGTACATTAGGATTTATGAAGGGAAACTTGGCATATGCACAGTTTTATGCTTCTGGATTTTTTTATACGTACTCACATTTATAGTTTATCTATAGGCCATGTTTTAATGTGAATCCTACACACTGTGTTATACATGAGTCCCCTGGTGTCTAAAATGCCATATAAACCTTTTTTCTGGCTAGATAAACTGAGAAACTAGATTCTCTGAGAAACAGGGTTAACAAATGTAGATATCTCAACAAGTAATCTGGGTATTTGGCAATGTAAACCCTTAACCAGGTTACAGTTAAGGACTTTGTAGTTTGATCATGTCATTTACTCTTTAAAAGCATGCACATGACCACAGTAAGTTGCATAATCATAAACATTTAAACATGTCATGCAGCAGCATAAAGAAAGGTATTCATAACAGCAAATCCAAGCAGATTTCAAGCTACAGCAAAACTGGTCTATTGCTAAACCTCTTAAATGGATTTAATATTTTGACTTATTTAGATAGCTGACAGCAATGCACACATCTTCTCTATATATATAAAATCCAATGTCTGTCTGTCTGTATGTCTGTCCACCTTTCACGAGAGAACTACTTAACACATTTAGATTGGGTTTTTTTCTCTAATTTGCTTGAACATTCCAATTGATTTTGTGACCTCTCTCATCACGCTATGTATTATAGTTCACTTGCAGTACCGATTTATTTGCGTGAACCCGAGAGAGAGTTTTTTTTAATAAAACATATTACAGCAACATGGAATCCTTCAGCATCTAAACGAGGCAGAGAAGTGGTGTGCTGAGAACATTTCTGTGTTCAGGGGGCACATCTCACTCCCTTCATTACTGTCAATGGACAAAGATGACATTGAGGAGGCCCTTCACAAATTTGATTTGCTATCTGAATTTCCAGAAAAAGACGAAAGGGAATATATCTTTAGACCCTTCATCATCTTTTTTTTATATATGGAAGACATGCATCTGTTTTTAGATAACGTGAGAGGAAAAAGGAAAATGACTGTGTTTTGTGAGAAAATGTAACATAAACATACATGTCCTTCATTGTTCAGTTACAACCTACAATTCTATATATTCTTTAACTTTTTTGTAATAAATGTTGCAAACCAACTTCCTCTTTGCACTCCATTGTCTCAGATCTGCAATTCTTAGTGTTATGTATTAAAATAATGTTTTAAAAAGCAGGGCAAGGTAAACTTTATTTATAAAGCACATTTACAACAGCAGCCAGAACTGAACCAAAGTGCTGTACAAGAAAGGGTAAAAGAAGCAGTTCAAATATACTGTATGTACACAGCACAAAACTGCAAGAATAACCAAGCATTATATAAAAGATAAACTCAAAATACCCATACATACATATTTCTAATCATGAATATACCTGAGCCAACATATGCAAACAATGTCAACCTCTTGCAGGGTCAAATGGTAACAAGAAGAAATAAGACTTTAATGATGACTTAAAAATGGCCTGTGATGGAGCAGGTGAGTCATTCCAGAGAAAAGGAGCAGCCAGCACAAATGCCCGATTCCTCCTTTGCTTCAGCCTTGACCTCAGCACAACTAACATTATCGGGCTAGTAGAGCGCAGGGCTCTTGTTGGCACAGACAAGTGAAGAGGTTCCGAGAGGCAAATCCATTCAAACATTTGAAAACAAGAAATAGAATTTTCAAATCAATTCTGAAATGGACCAGAAGCCAATGAAGCAAGGTCAGTATTGGTGAAATATGGCCACACTTACAAGAGCCACTCAATAAGTGAACAGCAAAGTTGTGGAATAGTTGTAGGCATCATAACAGGGCCTGACCAACATCTACATACAAAGAACTGCAATAGTCGAAATGAGATGTTAGAAAAGCTTGGATGGCCTTTTCAAGATCACTGAAAGAAAGAAAAGCCTTTACCTTAATACGCCACGTGTTCCATTATTGGAACGACAGTCACGTTGGAGTTATTTATATCCTACTGCTCAAGGCCATCGGCAGGCTCCGACTTTACATGCACATCCGCTTCCTGGGGGTACACCTTATCACGTCGTGCACAGAGTTAGTCAGTGTGCTGCAGATATTGGTGTGCTGAGATCTCCTCAAGAAGTGATGTGAATTTTCTCACATTTTTGAAGAACCATCCGAAGACAGGTAGATATAACTTTGCTGTACTACGTCATATACTAACATTTTTTTTTCTATTGCTTCTCTACTAGTTATGTTATCGTGCTATAAAAAGAAACTACCAAAGTTATCATTGTTGTATTGGTTATGGACTTCACATTTTGCGTGTTCCATTTTTGGAGCACCAGGCAAACCCCCTACCAGTAGAACTAATAATATATTTTTCCCTTTATGGTTGAAGATCTCTCTGAAAATGCTCCGAGCTCTATCTTTACATGAAATAACTGACCTGCTAGAGACAGATGACACCATTGAAGCAAGTGCTATAGTGATACAACCACCCAAAAATGCTACATCGCCTGTTTCTGATGAGGACTCAGGAGATGAAGAAGGTGGAACAATAAATAATCTGCCAGATTCTTTGTTGCACACACCTGCATATCTTATTCAAGATGGTAGTGATGAGGAGTCTGACACAAGTGATCCCACATACGTACCTGAAGATAACTCCCCTGATGATGAAGTTCCGTCAACCTCTCCTGCTCAGCAACCTTTTCTGTCAAAGAAGAAAGTGACAAAAATTGTTCGAAATGGAAAAACCTAACTGCACAACCTGTAGCAGGTAGAGTTACAGAACCACCAAACAATTTCTTCACTGAAACCAGAATTCTCACAGAAATTTTTGAACTTTTTCTTGATGACGAAACCGTTGAACTCATTGTCAGATACTCCAACTTATATGCTGCAAGTAAGGGTGTAAATCTGGGATTGACTAGTTCCGAATTCAAATGTTTTCTCGGAATTATTTTTCTGAGTGGTTACGTGTCAGTTCCTAGAAGGCGCATGTTCTGGGAATGAAGAACATAATGTACTCGTTAGTGCTGCCATGAGGCGTGATCGCTTTGAAACCATATTTTCTAATTTGCATGTTGCTGACAATGCCGATTTGGATCCAATGGACAAGTTTTCCAAGTTGCGACCTCTAATAAACAAACTCAATGACAGATGCATGAAATTTGTTCCAAATTAAACATATTTCAACTTCGATGAATCCATGGTTCTTTATTTCGGTCGTCATGGGTGCAAACAATTTATTCGCAGAAAGCCCATTTGGTATGGCTTCAAGTTTTGGTGTGGTGCCACTCGTCTGGGCTACATTTGCTGGTTTCAGCCATATCAGGGTAAAATCCCAGATAATAAACATGAGGAATATGGTGTCGGTGCATCACCTGTCCTGCAGTTTAGTGAGGCACTTGTACAGGCACACCCTGGACAATACCATTTTGTATTTGATAACTTTTTCACCAGCATTGCACTTCTGAATAAGCTCAGTTCAATGGGACATCAGGCAACAGGTACAGTGAGAAAGGATCGCATTGACAAAGCACCATTGGAATCAGATGTAGTGCTAAAGAAAAAAGAAAGAGGCATATTCGATTATCGAATTGATGGCAAAGGCAATATTGTATGGAGATGGCATGATAACAGTGTTGTCACTGTTGCCTCATCTGGTGCTGGTATTGATCCCCTGTGTCTTGTCAATCGTTATTCCCAGAAACTGAAAAAGAAGCTCCAAGTCCAGCAGCCAAACATGATCAAAGTCTATAACCATTTCATGGGAGGCGTAGACAGAGCTGATGAAAACATTGATAAGTATCGCCATCAATCCGTGGAAAGAAATGGTATTCAAGTCCTCTGTTGTTCTGTTTCGAATTGGCCTTACAAAATGCATGGCAACTGCATAAAACATATGATAAGAAGCCAATGGATCTTCTGGAGTTTCGCTGATGTATCGCATGCCATTATTTGGAGACCCACGGTCATCTTGCAGATCCTGGCCAAACAGGAAGACCTTCTCAGAAGTGCAACATTGATTCACATTATGATGGCCTGAATCATGTGATAGTCAAACAGGGAAAGCAAACACCGTGTGCTCAATGTCATAAGAACACCACATTTCGATGTGAAAAATGTGATGTTGCCTTACATGTCAAATGCTCTGCTGGATATCACATTGAATTCCTGAGATAGGAAACATAACTTTATACGTTATGTATAATGCAAGAAGTGGATTTGCCTAGTGGTCCTATTTTGGAACGCCACATAACTCAATAATGGAATGTAGTAAAAATTTTTCTCTTCAAATTCTTGTTCCTTATATTTTTCTACACAACATATGTGAATTTCATGCACAAACTCGAAAATTTCAACCTTCAGCATAAAAAGTCTCAGCTGGAAAAAGCTTCATTTAACCTCACAATATATCTGCTTGTCGAGTTTGAATGAGCTGTCACAGATCACACCTGGGCTCCTAACGTGTTATGATACGTATATGGCAAGAGGTCCAAGAGCAACATCAGAGACACTTAAACTTTGTTAGCTTTTGGACACCATGATCACAGTTTTATTATCATTTAGTTTAAGAAGATGCATTGCCGTCCAGGTTTTAATATCATTCAAGCACGCATGGAGGGTCTGTATTTTCTCGCTTTGATTTTAGTGGCAAATAGATTTGAGTGTCATCAGCATAGCAGTGAAAGGAGAAGCCATACTTGTTAACAATGGAGCCTTAAAGGTAACATGCATATTAAAAATAGAACTGGTCCAAGGATGGAACCCTGTGGAACCCCACAAGTAAGAGGAGCTACAGATGATGAGAACTCACCCAAATGAATAGAAAAGCCCCTATTGCTTAGATAAGATCTAAACCATTTCAGGGCATTACCTTTGGATGCCTACATACTGTTCAAGGTGGGATATAAGAATCGTAAGGTCCATGACATCAAAAGCTGAGGTAAGATCTAGCAGTACAAGAATGGCAGAATCTCCAGCATTAGTAGTTGGGAAGAGGTCATCGTAAACCTTTAAAAAGGATGTTTCACTGCTGTAAGAAGATCTTACAGGACAGGACAACTTTTTCTAAGACTTTAGATAAAAAAAAAAGCAGTTTAGAAATTGGCCTGAAATTTGACACATTAGAGGGTCCTTATTTTGTTTTTTTAATAAGCTTCTGCACCACAGCATGTTTCAAGGCAGCAGGAACACAAACAGAAATCAAGCTAGCATTTGTTAAGGTAACAATACTTGATCTGACATACCCCCTTACCTAATCGAGAGGGGACACTGTCCAGGGGGCAATTTGTAGGATTCAGGCGATGCACCAAATCAGACAACACAGACGATGACACATGCAGGCTCAAAGACAGCTTAACACACTATGGAAAGAGATGAATCTGAGCAAGCAGTGAGACCGATGATCTAATAATGGTAATCTTATTTACAAAAAAATATATCTCCATTTGAAGAGTAAGTTTGAGTATGTGAGAAATGACAAATTCCTAATACAAGAAATTGTATATGGCGATTAAAGGATTTTAAATCACTAAAATATTGAATTGTAATTATTGCATTTACACAAACAAAACATTTTTAAAGTTAAGTTTAAAATCTGAATTAATGTGTTAGTTCATTTCCAAAATAAATGAAAGACGGTTTATGGAAGTGCAACTTTCAATAATGCAATTTTTTACATTTCTTTAGAAAGACAAATGATAATATCTATTAAGCAACTTAAGAGATTTGCTTAACTTTTTTGATAATTACGTACTTATAAGTTAGGGTCCCAGGGAGAACAATTATGCATTAAAATTAAAAACCAGGAAAACATTTGAAAGTTTAATAACTCCACTTGAAATTTATCAACATTATAACAGAACAAAATTAAGAGAAACAATTCAAGACAGACAATGGAAATGAAAGTCCCCATGAACTGTAGCAAGCTGGACCATTTAAAAAACTGATCAATATAAACAATTTTAAAAGTTTCTTTTACTCAGACATCGAAAGTTTAGACCTTCATTTCCATGACTGTTAAACATCATTTATTTTGTAACATAATAAATTAATGGAATTAATGGAATTTTCCTTTTTATTGAACGAGGTTCCAGAAATAATATAAAAATAATTTTGAATGATAGAATTCATTATAATAGCAGTTAAAGCAACCACATTCATGTTTAGTATGGTGTTTTCTTATTCTAAACATATGTTATGTCCTCTTTCTTTTAACTATTGAATCCTGGATCATAAATTATAAAACTATTTTGTTCCTAAAAAGAAATACGATGGTAATACCATAAAGACAAACTCGGATTCTTGCCTCGTGATTGGAGGAAGGCATATTAATATCATCTTATAGGGTTACAGTGTTAATCAATGTTACTAGTTTTTCAATGAAAGCGACGGATGCGAATCCTGAGGGCGTGAAAGGCGGAGGCATGGAAGGCCGAGTCTGCGACCTGGAGCCGGATAAAATTGGAAGACACAGCAAGCAAGCCAGAGTCAGGATGAGGTGGACAACGCTTGCTGGGAGGAATAGAGGAGGAGAAAAAGAGAAAAATGGTGCATTATTGTGCTTTGTGATTAACTTCCCTGGGTGATTGGTGGCTGTGGTTCTTGGGGAGCACTGTTTAAAGAAGAAAATAATTAAAAAGATCTTCTTGGTGCGTTTACCTAGTGTCTGTCTGTGGGATTAAAGGAGCAACAGTGCCACCTAGCATTCACACCGTAAGATCTTCCATAGGGTGTCACAGTGCAGACTTTTGAAGGCTTTGTGGAAGTCAATGAAGTTGATGTATAAGGGGGTGTTCCACTTTATGCACAGCTCAATGATGTTACTCAGCAAATATCTGATTGATGTATCCCCGTCCTCTTCTAAACTCTGCCTTTTCCTGTCTCAGCTCCTGGTTAACTGCTACATCAATTATGCCAAGAGGAATCCAACATAAAACTTTGGAGAGAATTGAGAGCCGAGTGATGCCTCACCATTTGTTACAGTTCTGGAGATTGCCTTTCTTAAGGAGTTTGACTATTAAGCTCTTGTTCCAGTCCACAGGTATTGCGTCCTTTTCCCAGATATTCATGAAGAGATCATTAAGAATCCTTATTGAGGTGCTGAGGTCTGCTTTCAGCCTTTCAGCACGGATGACATCAACACCAGCAGCCTTCCCACTCTTCATGGCTTTGATGGAGAGCCTGACTTCTGCTTCAGTTGGGGAACTAGTGTCCAGAACAGTATCAGCTGGTGGAGGGTCAGCAGGGTCATCTGCTGGTAAGTTATTAAGCACCTCATGAAAGTGTTGTACTCATTTGCCGACTTGATCCTGCACTGTTAAGAGGTTTTTGCCATCCTTTTCTTTGATAGACAGACTGACTGGTGTTCTTGCCACTGAGTTGCTTAGTGATCTTGTAGACAGCACTCATCTCACCTCCTGAAGCAGCATGTTCAGCCTCACCCTCCAACTTCTCAACAAAGGATCTCTTGTCTTTCCTGGCACTCTTCTTAACCTCCTTATCTTTGTTCTTGTAGGCTTTGTTGACCTGCTCTTGGAACCTTGGTGTCTTTGTGTTCAACATCTTGCCCTTCAGTAGTTCCCTTTCTTCAAATTTCTGCCAGGTGCCAGGTATAATTCAGTCCTGGTCTTTTTTCTTTCTAAAGCCTAAAACTTTGGTAGCTGTATTGACATATGTTCTCTTAACAACATTTACAGTGCATCCAGAAAGTATTCACAGCGCATCACTTTTTCCACATTTTGTTATGTTACAGCCTTATTCCAAAATGGATTAAATTCATTTTTCTCCTCAGAATTCTACACACAACACCCCATAATGACAACGTGAAAAAAGTTTACTTGAGGTTTTTGCAAATTTATTAAAAATAAAACAACTGAGAAATCCCATGTCCATAAGTATTCACAGCCTTTGCTCAATACTTTGTTGATGCACCTTTGGCAGCAATTCCAGCCTCAAGTCTTTTTGAATATGATGCCACAAGCTTGGCACACCTATCGTTGGCCAGTTTCGCCCATTCCTCTTTGCAGCACCTCTCAAGCTCCATCAGGTTGAATGGGAAGCATCGGTGCACAGCCATTTTAAGATCTCTCCAGAGATGTTCAATCAGATTCAAGTCTGGGCTCTGACTGGGCCACTCAAGGACATTCACAGAGTTGTCCTGAAGCCACTCCTTTGATATCTTGGCTGTGTGCTTAGGGTCGTTGTCCTGCTGAAAGATGAACCGTCGCCCCAGTCTGAGATCAAGAGCGCTCTGGAGCAGGTTTTCATCCAGGATGTCTCTGTACATTGCTGCAGTCATCTTTCCCTTTATCCTGACTAGTCTCCCAGTTTGTGCCACTGAAAAACATCCCCACAGCGTGATGCTGCCACCACCATGCTTCACTGTAGGGATGGTGCCAGGTTTCCTCCAAATGTAACGCCTGGCATTCACACCAAAGAGTTCAATCTTTGTCTCATCAGACCAGAGAATTTTCTTTCTCATGGTCTGAGAGTCCTTCAGGTGCCTTTTGGCAAACTCCAGGTGGGCTGCCATGTGCCTTTTACTAAGGAGTGGCTTCCGTCTGGCCACTCTACCATACAGGCCTGATTGGTGAATTGCTGCAGAGATGGTTGTCCTTCTGAAAGGTTCTCCCCTCTCCACAGAGGACCTCTGGAGCTCTGACAGAGTGACCATCGGGTTCTTGGTCACCTCCCTGACTAAGGCCCTTCTCCCCCGATCGCTCAGTTTAGATGGCCGGCCAGCTCTAGGAAGAGTCCTGGTGGTTTTGAACTTCTTCCACTTACGGATGATGGAGGCCACTGTGCTCATTGGGACTTTCAAAGCAGCAGAAATTTTTCTGTAACTTTCCCCAGATTTGTGCCTCGAGACAATCCTGTCTCGGAGGTCTACAGACAATTCCTTTGACTTCATGCTTGGTTTGTGCTCTGACATGAACTGTTAACAGTGGGACCTTATATAGACAGGTGTGTACCTTTCCAAATCATCTCCAGTCAACTGAATTTACCACAGGTGGACTCCAATGAAGCTGCAGAAACATCTCAAGGATGATCAGGGGAAACAGGATGCACCTGAGCTCAATTTCGAGCTTCACGGTAAAGGCTGTGAATTACTTATGTGCATCTGCTTTCTCAATTTTTTTATTTTTCATAAATTTGCAAAAACCTCAAGTAAACTTTTTTCACATTGTCATTATGGGGTGTTGTGTGTAGAATTCTGAGGAAAAAAATGAATTTAATCTATTTTGGAATAAGGCTGTAACATAACAAAATGTGGAAAAAGTGATGTGCTGTGAATACTTTCCGGATGCACTGTATTTCTATAGCATATTTTCATACAAATGATGTAGCGCAAAGTGTTTTACAGGATGAAGAAAGAGAAAAAAGACAAAATATATAAGAAATAAAATTAGTCAATACTAATTAACATCGAATAAAATTAAGGTCCGATGGCCATGGAGGACAGAAAAAACAAAAAGACTCCAGACGACAGGAAGAAAAAAAAACCCTGCAGGGGTTCCGAGGCCACAAGACCACCCAGTCTCCTCTAGGCATTCTACCTAACATACATGGTCTCAATCAGTCCTCATTGTATTCAGGGTTCACATGGAAGAACTTGATGATAACGGTCATGTGGACCTCTGGCCTTTAATCCATCAATTTAGGGACAGCACGGTGCTTTAATCAGGTGGTAAGGGCGAAGACCGCCACCACAGTAAACCAGTAAAAGAACAGCAGAGAAAGTAGGGGATAGTATGAAAAAAAAAAAATTAAATGCATATACAGAATACCACAATTAAACTAAGATGAAGCTATGAGAAAGCCATGCTACAATAATGTGTTTTCAGCAGTGTTTTAATGTGCTCCACCGTATTAGCCTGGCGAATTTCTATCGGTCAGCTATTCCAGATTTTAGGAGCATAAGAGCAGAAGGCCGCCTCACCACTTCTTTTAAGTTTAGCTCTTGGAATAATAAGCAAACCCTCATTTGAAGATCTAAGGTTACGATTTGGAGTGTAAGGTGACAGACATTCTGAGATATAAGATGGGAGCAGATTATTGAAGGCTTTGTAAACCATAAGCAGTACTTTAAAGTCAATTCTAAATGACACAGGTAACCAGTGTAGTGACACTCAGACTGGTGTAATGTGCTCGGATTTTCTTTTCCTAGTTAAGATTTTAGCAGTTCCATTCTGCACTCATTGTAATCAATTGATGTCTTTTTTGGGTGGTCCTGAGAGGAGTGCATTACAGTAATCTAGTTGACTTAAAACAAAAGCGTGAACTCATTTCTCAGCATCTTGCAAAGTTATAAGAGCTCCAACTTTTGTTATATTTCTTAAGTTAAAAAATGCCGTCCTAGTATCTGATTAATATGTGATTTAAAATTTTGGTCAGAATCAATAGTTACCCTTAAATTCTTTACCTCCTTCTTGACTTTTAAGCCTAATGGATTATGTTTATTTCTAGTAACCTCATTATATCCATTTTTGCCAGTCAATAGGATTTCTTTTTTCTCCTTATTTAGTTTGAGAAAATTCCTACTCATACATTCAGAAACACAAGTAAGACATTGGGGTCAGTGAATGAAGAGAGTCGGGGTCATCAGGCGCTATTGATAAAAACAGTTGTGTGTCATCAGCATAGCTATGGTAGCTCACGTTATGCCCGGAGATAATCTGACCTTATGGAAGCATGTAAATCGAAAAGAGCAGCAGACTCCCATTCAGTGTTGATATCGGATTCCATGTTGGATTCTTCAGAAAAACAGCAAAGCGATTTCTCAGTTCCACAGCAAACTCTTTGGTGGCAGTTGGGCACTTGAGCTTGACAACATTAAAATGTTTCCTCTGTTCCTTCTGTTTGACCAATTTTCTTAATTCTTCAACTTGATGCTTGTAGTGACTTGGAGTGGTTAGTGTAAACATCGGCCCTGCTGCAAATACAAACATCGAGAACGGACCCACACCACTTTCCACTGATCAAGATGTGGTTGATGTGGTTGGTAGTGGAACTGTCAGGTGACTTCCATGTCAGCTTATGGATGTTTTTGTGTGGAAAGATGGTACCACTTACACATTTGTTGTCTATGCATAAATCAACAAGACGTTTAACGTTGAGGGTGGCTGAGTGATATCATTAATCAAACTTCAAACTTAGCCTTTTGAACAGATTCATAAGCAGATTAAAGTCAAGTTTATTTATTTAAAATGGATAAAAGAGTGAAGAATGACCACTCCAAAAACTATAAAACGTATCAAGGACCTGGAGACAAAGAGGAAATGAGCTTAAAAAGGAGGGTAGTTGAAATGACATCAAGGATAAGAGCCAAAAATTTATAGTGAGTCTATCAACAAAACATAAGCTTGAATCAAAAATTCAAAGGTCATAAAATTGAGAAGGAAGGCTCTTGAACTAACAATAAAATTGTTTCCCTAACTATGAATATAGTATGTACTGTTGAAGATTATTTTAAGTTATCCAAAAGCTTGGATGAGTGATTAGTGCCTGTATCTTAAAAAAATTGAACACAAACACACATATACACTTATGTGTATTACTAAAATATATTGTCATTGTCTATTAGTTAATGGTCATAGGTGTACTTCATAAAATATAGTATGCAGCATATGAACTATAAGTGCTAAATGTGCTCTCATTATTTTACACTGTACTGTACTTGTTACCGGCCTCAGGTCTAGGGGAACCTGGGCGAGGTACAAGCCACTGTTGCTGTAGGGTGTAGCCATAACTATATTGCGAAAAAGCATCAAAGAAGCAGGCAGCAGTCACAGGTCTCAGACCAGACTTCTCTGTTCTCCTTTATTCTCATTTACTCAGAGATATATAAATGCTTCAGTCTCTGCATAGACCAACATGATAATCAGTCAAACAATAGTGCAAGCCAATTTCCTCTGCAGAACAATAGTATAAACACATTTACTTTGGTTCAACAATAGTATTGTGTCCAGCTATCAAAAAGTACTCATTCATTTTTAAAGGAAGCAGGCAGTTCTGTATCACCGTATTGTGTGTGGGTGAGATACTAATCAAAGCAGTCTGACTATTCAAAGCAGGTGACTCGTTTGCAAGACAGGTAAACATTGATGTCCTGTAGATAGCCATCAGCAATAACCTGTAGCAGAATATTCCAAGAATTTTGCCTGTTCTTTAAAACACTGAATTCTAGACCATTACATTCTATCATGCAACATTCAGCTTTCTCTCAATCCTGCCACTGAGAAACAACAGGTTGCTTCACTATTGGAATGGTATTGCACAGGTGGCGAGTCATGACTGGTTTCCTCCAAATGTGACGTGCAGATACTGTTTATCATTAATCTTTTTCTAAAATCTTCTTTCAGAGTGCTGTGGACCTCAGACTATGCTAAAGGTTCACCATCCAACAGGAAAATGATCCTAAGGACAAAGCAAATTCAACACAGGTGGGGCTTAGGGACAACTCTAGGGAAGTTCTTATGTGGCCCAGCCAAAGCCCGGTCTTGAATCCAATCAAGTATCTGTGGAGAGACCTGGCAAAAAGTTGTACAAGCACACTCTATCCGGATCTGCAGAGAGGAATGGCAGAAAATCCCAAAATCCATGTGGGTGAAGCACGTAACATCAGACCTAAAAAGACTCCAGGCTGGAATTGCTGCCAAAGGGGTGTCAATAAAGTAGAAAGTACATGATCTGAATGCTTGTGTCAATATTTCAGTTTTTATTTTTAATATATTTGCAAATAATCCTAAGTTCCTGTTTTCACTTTGCAATTCTAAGTAATTGAGTGTTGCTTGATGAAGGAAAAAAAAAATGTAAATTATTTTAAACATAAGGCAGCAATATAAGGAAATGAGAAAATTGTGAACACTCCCTATCCTCCCACAGCACTGGACATATTTTTCTAAATTTGTTGCACAATTTTGTTATATTTTGAATAATGCTGGTAGGCTAGGTGTTTACAGATTCCTATGTTGGGCGGAGTGGTGGCTCTGAGGCTAAGGATTTGTGCTGGTATCCCGAAGGTTGCCGGTTCGAATCCCCATCACTGCCAAAAGAGATCCTACTCTGCTGAGCCCTTGAGCAAGGCCCTTAACCTGTAATTGCTCCAGGGATGCTGTACAATGTCTGACTCTGTGCTCTGACCCCAAGGGGTATGCGAAAACTACCAAATTCCTAATACAAGAAATTGTATAAGAAAAAAAAAAATAAAAAATAGTCCACTGGGTTGTTTTCTGTATAATTCAAACAGAAAGAAGCTAAGAAGGCTTGGGGCACCTCACATGAACATGTGATTTAGTTTATTCTAGTCTTACCCATTCTCTTGAACCAGTTCATTTTGCCTTAAGGTGTGGTTGAACTACTTTATTAACCCATCACACTGAGGTTGGTAAATAGCGTTTTTAAGATGTTGTATCACTCAGTACAAAAACCATTGTCTAGAACAAAATGATGACCTGGAAGCATGTAATTTGAAGTTCTTTGGTTATTCACTGTGCTCCACACTGCCACGTGCAAAGGTTCGCTGACGACACTTCTATCATGGGTTGCATCAGGAGTGGGCAGGAGGAGGAGTATAGGGACCTAATCAAGGACTTTGTTAAATGGTGCGACTCAAACCACCTACACCTGAACACCAGCAAAACCAAGGAGCTGGTGGTGGATTTTAAGAGGACCAGGCCCCTCATGGATCCCGTGATCAAGAGGTGACTGTGTGTAGATGGTGCAGACCTATAAATACCTGGGAGTGCAGCTGGATGATAAATTGAACTGGACTGCCAATACTGATGCTCTGTGTAAGAAAGGACAGAGCCGACTATACTTCCTTAGAAGACTGGCGTCCTTCAACATCTGCAATAAGATACTGCAGATGTTCTATCAGACGGTTGTGGCGAGCGCCCTCTTCTACACAGTGGTGTGCTGGGGAGGCAGCATGAAGAAGAAGGACGCCTAATGCCTGGACAAACTGGTGAGGAAGGCAGGCTCTATTGTAGGCATGGAGCTGGACAGTTTGACATCTGTGGCAGAGCGACGGGCGCTGAGCAGACTCCTGTCAATTATGGAGAATCCACTGCATCCACTGAACAGGATCATCTCCAGACAGAGGAGCAGCTTAAGTGACAGACTGCTGTCACCGTCCTGCTCCACTGACAGACTGAGGAGATCGTTCCTCCATCACACTATGCGACTCTTCAGTTCCACCTGGGGGGGTAAACGTTAACATTATACAAAGTTATTGTCTGTTATACCTGCATTGTTATCACTCTTTAATTTAATACTGTTATTATCAGTATGCTGCTGCTGGATTGTGTGAATTTCCCCTTAGGATTAATAAAGTATCTATCTATCTATCTATCTATCTATCTATCTATCTATCTATCTATCTATCTATCTATCTATCTATCTATCTATCTATCTATCTATCTATCTATCTATCTATCTATCTATCTATCTATCTATCTATCTATCTATCTATCTATCTATCTATCTATCTATCTATCTATCTATCTATCTATCTATCTATCTATCCAGAAGTTCATAAACCCACAAGTCACACAACGTGAACTTGACAATACACTCAGCTGAATTTTCTGCTGGCTGTTGCCACTGGTTCTTCTACTCCCATAATTCAAAACTCTGCACTTACACTGGCCTGTCACTATTTAATTTCTAATCCTGGCATTTCCAGGCCATTATGTTAGTATGTATGCAATATATAGTAGATATCTTCTTTTTACTATGTTATATTTAGTGAAAAACCTTTTATCCAGGTCATAGTAGGCATGTTGTGTTTGGACAGGCAGAAAAGACACCAGTATGTGTGCCAACTCCAATGATAGTATATGGTCACATGCTCATAAATTAATAATATCATCTATTGTGCCCAGTGGTAATAATAACCTGGAGGGTCCGTGGGCTTGGTCAGAGACTATATTTTTTTCTGCCCAAGTCCTGCTTCTGCTTTGGTGAAATTGGTTTGATGTATTACTACCTAGACATGCAACGGTTGCTCCTGATCTCCAGTGTGTAGACTTAGTGTTCTTAGGTCAACCTGGTTTGACCATTCTCCAGAATAAATCCTGCAAACTATACCACTGTCAAAATACAACAAGGAAAGAAAGATGAAGATTTGGGGTCCTTTGCAAGGCTCCATTTAATTTCAAATAAAATGAGAAAACAAATCAGAAAAACATAAGGATGTAATATTGGCTTCTTCACCTTTGCACAAGTTGTGCTTGAATGCTGGTTCACGAACGACTTGAAGTCTGTGGTGGCAGAACTGGAAAAGCTGGGTATTCCAATAAGGCAGCATATTTTCTTATATCTCTTATATTTCTTATATTTTCTTATTCTGTTCTAAGTGTATGCAGGGAAGGGCTGTTAACTCTAGTGTCACACCACTCTCTTTCCCTGCTGTCTTTACCTGTGTAAAGCCCCAAGACATTCCCTAAACATACATTTCTGACAATATATACACACGCAATTTTTGGATGCGTACTGCTTGTCAAAAGTATGTTTTCAGTTTAGGAGGTTCAAGCACCACATACAAAACAAAAAAAAAATTGCAAAATCAATTGAAGGAAATATTAAATGTCAAAAATCACCTATGTAATTCAAAACTATAATCCTGGACTCGGCAAAATAGCTGACCTTTAAAATGAGTAAAGCTGAAAAAACTTTGGGCATTCTTAATAAGAGTCAAGGTATGAGGTGAAAATCATGATATCATCAAGTCTTATGTAGATTCGACATTTTAGCAACTCCAGGCAACAGGACAATGAAATGAGCAGAAAATCTAATTTCAGTCACACTGTAATGTTCTTGAATAAATGATAATCACAGTTTATGGACATGTTCTCTCAATACAGCTGTTGTCAGTGTTGGTTATAATGCCTAATGCATACACTTAATGGTAATTGCCTTAGTGTGTCAACTGTCTTTTTCGTTTGTGAAAAGGAGTGCTTTCTGTTGTAGGATACAAGTGACAATGGTAATGTTAGCTCTGTTGGTGGATATCACCAATGGCACACTAAAACAACTTTTTAAGGATCACATTGATTTTTTTATCCATGACAATGACTGGCTTATAAGCCAATTTGGACTTCCTAGAGCTATCCATCCTCTCGGAGTTGCATGCTGAACAGGAGCCTACATTACAGGGACCATCACTCAGAAATCACAAGATCCCTGTTCCACTGTAGCCTTGAACAGTTTAATGGTATTTGTCGATGGACACTTTCATTGTGAACTGGCTGGCCAGTCAGGAATCTTACAATCACCTTGAGCTGTATCATGCCATATGTTTCAATAGTATAATTAAGATGCTTCCCAGACACATGAAATATCCTTATCATCAGGGTGAGCACAATGAGATCAAAATGTGATTTGTAACGATTGCTGATTTTCTAAATATAATTGACGCCATTGACCGCATACATGTTGTGATAAAGGCACGGTCACAGAATTTGCCTTTGTAAACAGAAAACAGTTTCATTCAATTAATATACAACTAATATGTGATGCTCAACTGTGTCTAACGTTGCTTTATTTTATCAAACAGTAGTGTGGTAAGCAGACTTCAGGATAAAATTGTAGTTAAGTTTTAGTACATTACAGATGATTTGTACAATTCTACTTTCAGGAGGTAGTGGGTAGTGGGAATTGAAGAGATATAATTTAAGGTATGTCTGCACACAGTGAACGACAGATTGGACCACTGGTTCAGTAAAAGATAGATGGCAGTGATTGGACTCGTTGGGTGGTACACTACTGTACAACCCCACAAAAGTTTGCTCATTTTTTAATGGCTTATGCAGTACTGTCCTCACAGGTGGTGCAGTGGTAGTGCTGCTGCTTTGCAGTAAGGAGACTGTGGAAGATTGTGGCTTCGCTTCCCAGTTCCTCCCTGTGTGGATAGCGCTTTGAGTACTGAGAAAAGCACTATATAAATGTAATGAATTATTATTATTATTATTACTGCACAGCAAAATACAAAAACATGGATGGCCTCAGGACATCAATGCAAAGGCAATTCAGACGTTTGGATGTTGTATATTCAATGTAAAGAGACTAGTGTTAAAATGGTGACATTTACTTGGCTAAAGGATTTACTTTTTAAAGGTCAAAAACAATGTTCTTAATACCTCACAGCTATGTGCATATGACCTGTATCGATTCATGCTGGCCACTGGCCACAGTCTGTGAACTGCATGATGGCACATTGCTATTGTTTTCTCCACTCAGCTGTTTCCAGTATTGTTTGTATGTGTGTTTTTATATTAATTTGTGACCCCTGCAAAGAGACCACCATAAAGAATGTTTTTGCAGTCCCCCTCAAGTTCAAGTTGAATCTAACCATGGTTTTATACATGTGGCACAAGGTAATTATGCAGGCCATGTCATTCTTCTTCTTTTTTCGTCTGGTACAGTTAGGGGTTGCCACAGCAGATCATCTTTTTCCATATCTTGTCCTCTGCATCTTGCTCTGTTACACCCATCACCTGCATGTCCTCTCTCACCACATCCATAAACCTTCTCTTAGGCCTTCCTCTTTTCCTCTTCCCTGGCAGCTCTGTCCTTAGCATCCTTCTCCCAATAAACTCAGCATTTCTCCTCTGCACATGTCCAAACCAACGCAATCTCGCCTCTCTGACTTTGTCTCCAAAACGTCCAATCTGAGCTGACCCTCTAATGTCCTCATTTCTAATCCTGTCCATCCTCGTCACACCCAATGCAAATCTTAACATCTTTAACTCTGCCACCTCCAGCTCTGTTGCCTGCTTTTTGGTCAGCTTCAAAATATTCTTTGTCCTCCTTCCTTCAACTGCTTCTCAGAAGATATGCACAGGATTACAAAGGGTTGCTGAGTAAGTCTTACATCACAGGGTATGACATGTGATGTGATATGACACAGGCAGAACATTTCCCAGAAACTGTAATGTGACTCCATGCATGATCAACTGTTTCTTTTATTCATTGTAAATATATTCTCTCACACACTGCACAACATACATAAACTGTTTTTGATTGTCTGAACGTCTCAAATTTGAATTCATCAGTCTACAATGCTTGCTTATATTCAGCAACCAGTCCAGTTATTGTAATTTTAACTCAAGAAAACAAGTTCTGCTGCCTGACAGTTTCTGAGCTGTTACATGCCTCTCCCTCCCTCACTCCCTCTTCTTTGGCTAAGATTCTTGTCTTCAATTCAATACCATGACCCCGTGTGAAAGGGCTTCCTATTGTGTCCCATTCAAACAGTAACTTTGTTATGTTCATTCTCCACAAAATCATGAGATTTTCTTGTTCAGCACTACAGACTATGCAGGGTAAGTAACATAAAATAAAAGTAACATTTTCCTTTAAACTAGTAATTCACAACGTCAGATGTGTAATTTCACTGTGCACATTGATTGGGAAAAGGCAGAAACAGATGAAAAGTAATTATAAAATGAGAAAGATGAAAAAGAAACACAACTACATTATGAAAGTTATCACCTGATTATAATTACATTTAATTCATAAAAAAATTCTGAATTGAAATCAATCAATCATCTGCATTATATTAACACTTCTGCATTACACCACTTGGAGGCAGCATAATCCAAATAAGTTTCAGGTTGCTGTACCATTAAGAAGAAGGAGCAAGTGCAGTATTTTTAGTCCGGTAGGGGTTCACATCATAAAAACACAGAAACATCTGTAATATTGCAGTCTGTATGCTGATGATAATAAACCCATGTGAATTAACTGAAATTGAAATCAATTCTCCTTGAATTGTAAATTATTTTGTTGTGTGGCATCAAAAAATACTAACAGTATGCTGTTTGGATCGTTCCTCATCCCCAGGCATTAGAAAGAAAAACACATTTGTACATAACATTCTCATACATGCTGTGACAGTTTGGGGCACTGTCGTCCCCTTGAACCCTCAGACAATACACCAGACACCAGATAAAAGTCCAAGAATTTAATTTAATAATTCTAATAATGTGCACAAAGCACCCTCCACTCCACAGTACTCAATAACCAATCAATAATAATCACAATGCACAATCCTCCACTCCCAGCAGCTCAGTCACCCTTCCTCCCAACTCGGCTCACTGCTGGGATCTCCCACAGTCCATTTAAAGTCTTTATCCCAGAAGTGTTTCTGTGCCTCAGTCCATGTGACTTTATAACACTTCTGGGTCAGGTGAAAACTTCTTCTTTTCTTCAACCCGGAAGTACATCATTTCCTCTGTCCCCGTGACTGGGAAGTACTTCCGAGTTATAAGGAAAATATAAATCCCTGAGCCTCCCTGAAGCATCCCCTGGAGGCCCCCATGGTCTCCAGCAAGGCTGTGATGTAAAACTCCACTGTCCATGATGCCCTGCTGGAACTCGGGACACCTCCATGTTGCAAGAAGGGCTCCACCTGGCGGCATGGGGGTATTGGATGAACTGCCATCCATATACCACAATGCCTAATTGTATTCCATAGGCCCATAAGCCTAACATGCATCATAGAAAAATTAATTGAAGGAATTATTAAGGAGAAGATCAATCAGCACAGGGCAAGAACAGGAGTTTTTCTGAGTAGTCAGGATGGGTTCAGACAAGGGCGGTCATGTCTTTCTAACATGCAGGAATTCTACGACGAACCAAGAAAAGGATATGATGGGGTGCATATGAGATCTTGATTTTCAAAATGACAAGTTACTAATCACAGAAGATGTGGGAATTCAGGGTGTACGGTAGGTGGGCACAAAGTTGGCTCAAACACAGGAAGCAAAGAGTGATAGTGGGAGGAACTTTATCAGAACTGGCTGATGTTAAGAGTGGTGACCAGTAGGGTTCAGTGTTAGGGCCGCTACTATTTTTAACATATAGAAATGATTTGGATAAGAATATAAATAACAAGCTGGTTCAGTTTATAGATGATACCAAGACAGGAGGATTGGAAGATAATCTTGAATCCATTGAATCATCACAGAGGGAATTGGACAGATTTGTGACAGATGAAGTTGTCAGTGTTTGTGTTGCAATTACTTAGCACGTTTTCCTTAATTTTTCAGTTAAGCTGGCACTTAAGTCTTCAATCTGGCTCAAGAATGATTTAAGATAGAGGTAGAAGAGGTAGAGGAAGTGACGGTTAAGGTGGTAAGGATGAGAACAGTGCCTGTACACACGTACCGCACAGCCACCCTGCTGGCCGCTGCCGAGAGTTGATTCTACAATAAAATAAAATAAAAGGAGGAATAACCTTGGAGGTCAATCATCACCACAAAAGCAGATAGTAGAGGTCATGTTGTATATGTGTACCACATTTCAGGTCAATAGTTCAAACGGTTTGCGAGCTACAGGTGATTTAAAATCCTGGACGGGCAAACAAACAGCCACGGTATCTTATTATATAAGAAGATTACACATAGGAAGTAAAAATGTTATATTTGAATACACAATGGGAGGTCTGAAAATTGAAAGCACATGATAAGGATTTAGGAGTCGTAGTCGATTAAATGCCAGACAGTGTTCAGAAGCAATCAAGAAAGCTAATAAGATGTCAGGTTATATAGCTCCCTGATGTGTGGTGTAGAAGCCAAGTACAGTTATCATTAAGCTATATGACATGTGTATTCCATCTTAAAAAATGTTGCAACATTAAGAGATTTTCTAAATATGCAGGATACTGAACATATTCTAGTAGGATTGATTACTGCAATGTGGTGTTCACTGGTTGCCCAAATTATTCTTTATGCAGCTTCCAGTTAAGTCAAAATGCTGTTCCAAGAAGTTTTACAAGAACCAGAAAGTATGAACACAAAACTCCATTTCTCAAGTCCTTATATTGGCTCTCAGCTAAGTTTAGGGCAGATTTTATAAAATGATATTTATAAACTGTTACTAACCCACTTCTGATTTGTTTCTATTCTTGGTATCCTCGTATGGCACTTGGTGCCACTGCTCTACTGGCAGGTTGTTTGGCTACCTATGGAAAAGTCACCTCAGATAAAGGAGCACTGGAATCATCGGGTAGAAGGATCCTGTCATCTGATTGGCTGGCCCAGCACTGACTCAGCTGTAGAGTGGCCAGTAGGTGGGAGGTAACTCGTTGGCTGAGGTCTCTGACTTTATTTGTGACTTTCTCTTGTGTGATTCTAATCTCTACTGTTATCAACTGACCATATTTCATCAATTAGTTCATGGACTGATATAGTTGTTTTCCATTTATGTTTACTCAGTTTCTACCTTGTGCTTTAACAAATCTGCATTTATATGTGTACCAGTATGTGTGCCAGTTCTGTGTTTAGAATTAGAATAATCTGTACTTGTATTTTAAATGAGAATTGTTCACAGTGATCTGTGCCTGCACTCCGTCATGGCCGCTCTACAAAATAAGTAAGTTGCACTGTATTATATTATAACACACGAGTGGCATGGCCACTCATATACTCACTTTCACCCACACCCAGTATAGAATCACCACTTTTTTTGACATACACATCCTCTGGATTTAGGGAATAAACCAAAGCACTGTGTGAAAAAAGCTATACAGACATGAAGAGAATGTGCAAAACTGGGCAATGGGTTGAAGGCCATGCCACTTGGTCCAAGAGATAGCAGTGTTAAACACGGAATCATCATGTCATCCAAAACATACTCTCCTTCCATCCCATTCTCAGACCTGCTAAATGTAATTCGGGGCCAATGGGGGCCAGAGTCAATCACAGCAGCAATGGGCACAAACAGGAAAACAACTCTTGAGAAGATGCTTGTCCATCAGAGGACCCTCTCTCACAGACACACACATTGAGAAAAGTTTGAATCACCAATTATTCTAACAAGCTTGTCTTTAGGATTGTCCTCAGAAAATCCATGATGATGTGGGAAAACATGCACCATCCATAAAGAGAACAACCAGGAGTAGGAAACACACTCAGGACAGTGCATGTAGGAGGCATTAGTGCTACCTGCTGTACCAGCATGCTACTTGTCAAAACATATTCTTAAGAATTAAAATTATAACATGTATATTGAAAAATTTTACAGTCAAAGGCTATAAAATAGGTTGCAAACACAATAACAGCAGGATATTCATTCATCCTGGCCATCATCTCTTCACCTGGTTGTCTTCTGGGAGGCACCAGAGGGTTATAAAAACCTGCACCTCTAAAAGTAAAAATAGTTTCTAATGTAGAGCCATCAAAAAATGCTGTCCTATAGCACAGCCTATTGTGTCATATTATTTAGTGCTTTAAATGCAATTTTGTTTTTTACACATATGTAATATTGTTGACTATCTAAAACATTTTAAGTGACAAGTTATATCTAAAGACTCCCGAGGAGTAACTTGTGTTTTGCACTAATTTTAAAGAATCTTTTTCACAAGTTATTAAAATGCATTTCCAAATTTATTAAATCATTTTAAGAAGTCTCTTGTTTGAGTTTTATATCAATAACAGTAAAAACTGAAAAAAAAAAAAACATTTTTACAGGAAAAGGAAGTTCTTGTGCAATAAAGTTGCAATAAAGTTGGAGGAGAGATTGATACATAGTGTCTGTTAACAGGACCAATGTCAGAAAACATTAATATACTGTATGGCAACAAACTTATATTGGTTAAATGGTGTAACAAGGAACTCAGAGGGTAAGAGCTTTGCTTTTTTATAGTGCAGTGCTGAACACAAAACCGACTGCAAACAATTGTAATGCAACAAGCTGAGGTTTTAGAGCTTGTTAGGGCTTTAGTAACAGTATCTTAAACCAGGTAAATTTTCTAAGCCATGACCACCCACTTTAATAAAAGGACAAATGTCTGTGTGTGTGTGTTTGTGTGTGTCTGTGTATCTCTATGTCTGTTCACTTGCTCTGCCTCTGTTATGTGACATCTATGGGATTTGTAAAAATAGTGCTAATGTTTGTGATGTGCCATCTGTTGGAATTAAGAAAAGCCATGCATTTGATTATGTTTTGCTAAATACATTCTAATAGATGGTGTACTGCAAACATACAGTGCATCCAAAAATTATTCACAGCGCATCACTTTTTCCACATTTTGTTACGTTACAGCCTTATTCCAAAATGGATTAAATTCATTTTTTTCCTCAGAATTCTACACACAACACCCCATAATGACAACGTGACAAAAGTTTACTTGAGGTTTTTGCAAATTTATTAAAAATAAAACAATTGAGAAAGCACATGTACATAAGTATTCACAGCCTTTGCCATGAAGCTCCAAATTGAGCTCAGGTGCATCCTGTTTCCCCTGATCATCCTTGAGATGTTTCTGCAGCTTCATTGGAGTCCACCTTGTGGTAAATTCAGTTGACTGGACATGATTTGGAATGGCACACACCTGTCTATAGAAGGTCCCACAGTTGACAGTTCATGTCAGAGCACAAACCAAGCATGAAGTTAAAGGAATTGTCTGTAGACCACCGAGACAGGATTGTCTCGAGGCACAAATCTGGGGAAGGTTACAGAAAAATTTCTGCTGCTTTGAAGGTCCCAATGAGCACAGTGGCCTCCATCATACGTAAGTGGAAGAAGTTCGAAACCACCAGGACTCTTCCTAGAGCTGGCCGGCCATCTAAACTGAGCGATCGGGGGAGAAGGGCCTTAGTCAGGGAGGTGACCAAGAACCTGATGGTCACTCTGTCAGAGCTCCAGAGGTCCTCTGTGGAGAGAGGAGAAACTTCCAAAAGGACAACCATCTCTGCAGCAATCCACCAATCAGGACTGTATGGTAGAGTGGCCAGACGGAAGCCACTCCTTAGTAAAAGGCACATGGCAGCCTGCCTGGAGTTTGCCAAAAGGCACCTGAAGGACTCTCAGACCATGAGAAAGAAAATTCTCTGGTCTGATGAGACAAAGATTGAACTCTTTGGTGTGAATGCCAGGCACCGCTCATCACCAGGCCAATACCATCCCTACAGTGAAGCATGGTGGTGGCAGCATCATGCTGTGGGGATGTTTTTCAGCGGCAGGAACTGGGAGACTAGTCAGGATAAAGGGAAAGATGACTGCAGCAATGTACAGAGACATCCTGGATGAAAACCTGCTCCACAGCGCTCTTGACCTCAGACTGGGGCGACGGTTCATCTTTCAGCAGGACAATGACCCTAAGCACACAGCCGAGATATCAAAGGAGTGGCTTCAGGACAACTCTGTGAATGTCCTTGAGTGGCCCAGCCAGAGCCCAGACTTGAATCCGATTGAACATCTCTGGAGAGATCTTAAAATGGCTGTGCACCGACGCTTCCCATCCAACCTGATGGAGCATGAGAGGTGCTGCAAAGAGGAATGGGCGAAACTGGCCAAGGATAGGTGTGCCAAGCTTGTGGCATCATATTCAACAAGACTTGAGGCTGGAATTGCTGCCAAAGGTGCCATCGACAAAGTATTGAGCAAAGGCTGTGAATACTTATGGACATGGGATTTATCAGGTTTTTTATTTTTAATAAATTTGCAAAAATCTCAAGTAAACTTTTTTCATGTTGTCATTATGGGGTGTTGTGTGTAGAATTCTGAGGAAAAAAATGAATTAAATCCATTTTGGAATAAGGCTGTAACATAACAAAATGTGGAAAAAGTGATGCGCTGTGAATACTTTCCAGATGCACTGTAATTGCTGAATATGCTGAGGTCTAGCTAGTTATGGTTATAATCAATGAATCTTGGCATATAAGGATTGTCAGATCAATACTTTGTATAATGTGCTCTGTGTGGCATCTTCTCAGGGAACACATCAAAAGAATGCTGGTAAGGCGTGGAAACCATGATGTGTGTGTGTTTACATATTCTGAGCAGGCTCTAAGAGTTATATCCCCAGGTAAGGAGAAGGCAAACTAACAAAAGGCCAAAAGTATATGTGGCAGTTGCTACAACATGATCGACACTTGCAGCTCTTATTTCTGGACCTACTCTGGGATTCCTTCAACTGCTCTTCCCTCCCCTCCATCCCTTCTCTTCTCTTCTCTTCTCTTCTCTTCTCTTCTCTTCTCTTCTCTTCTCTTCTCTTCTCTTCTCTTCTCTTCTCTTCTCTTCTCTTCTCTTCTCTCGTCTGTCCTCAATGCCCTTCACGTGTTCTTGGACCCCATCCACTCAACAGGCCTTGGCCCAGTGTGACAGCTTACCAATTTATGTAGCACTACACACTGCAGTAATTAACAACGGGGCAGTTTATATGCTTGAGAGTAAATTAGTCCAAGGATCCATGCCACCATCTCTGTCCTGTATGAATGGATTATTCAAAAGATGCATGTATTCAATGTTTTATATGCTGTAATGAGATGCTACAGTATTTCAATGTGACAGATTTAGTATTTGAGTTGAGTGTCCTAAACGTTTTGGTGAGTGTCATTCGAAACGCCCTACACGATGAAGAACTGGTTTAGACTTGGCCAATATCTGCCTCAACAGAGAAATGTGAAATGTGAGTGGTCACAGTGAGGATTTGGTGAATGGTTGTGAGAATGATGTTTTTGGATTGAGAAATGTGTCAAATCGATTGAGAAAATCTGTAACATAATTAATGTGTGTTATGTAGTTGATTAGCTGCTAGTGCATTAGAGTTATAAATATATGCAAGTGCTGTGTGGATATACTTAAATAAATTGAACTGAAATCAAACTGGGTTAAATGTTGCACATAATCTAAATAAGAAGGGCCTTCTATAGTGTGCCGGCATTGAACCAAAAAAAGAAAGAAACAAAAAGAAAATGTCAGTAATTATAAAAAGCAAGCGCTTTGCTTCAAAGTGATATTACTTTTATTTCAAAATTATTTCAATGTATTCAAGCGCTTCATTAATCTCTGTATTACACTTTTCATAAGCTGTAAAGCTGTAGAGGTAGCTGTAATATTAAGAGAAAAAAAAACATACAATAAGATCTGATTAATGTTTAATGTTAAAACAATGTTTCCGGAATAAACAAGACTTTCAGTGACGCTGATTTTAATTGACCTAGTTCATAAAAATGGATGGAACGAAGAGATCAAGATAAACTGTATTTTACTGTTTTAAGGCTTAAGTTTGTATTGGTGATGCTTCCTCTTTTTGTGCAAAAGGTTCTAGGAAGTAACAGAGATCCCTCCTTCCGTCTTCGACGTTGACAGTGCGGTGCCGAGTCTGTTAACATGCGGACTAAAGCTTAGCTCGGGAGCAACGCAGAGGCAGGCGCATTTCTATTGCTGAAATATGCTAGATGGCATAAAATCCTACAAGTGACATTTTCAATGGAATACTCTAAATACAAAGCAATAGGTAAGCATTCCAAAATATTTGGGACTTTATTGAAATAATAATAATAATAATAATAATAATAATAATAATAATAATAATAATAATAATAATAATAATAATAATAATGAAGAAGAAGAAATATGGGCTGCTTGCTTTGTTTGCGCTTGTTGCTAGTAAAACGTACAACTTATGGATGAGTAATTCCATATTAAACATATTAAACTGTACATACTTAGCGCATTTTAAAACATGACAGTGTAACAGAGAACTGTAAAAATCTAATAATATGATTCGCAATCCGTTTGTAGTAGTTTTCTATTGTAGCTCTCCACTCAAATGATAAGTACCTGTCTCTTTTTCCTGATTTCAGGTCTCCTGGTCCTCTGCCTTCACGCCTGGAGCTTCTCGTTGACGTCTCTCCCTGGTCACACCGTTTACCTGAACTGCTCAGGTGCCAACAGCAGTGTCGGCCCAGCGATGCTCTGGTACAGGCAGCTCCCCAGGCGGCCACCTCAACCCATACTGCAGACCTTCAGCCCTGACCGTGCACTCCACTTCCCATACTTTAATTTCGGAGGACATTTTCTCTCAATGAAGAATCACACTCTAGTCATCCAGAACGTCACCCAAGAAGACGCTGCGACTTATTACTGCTCACAGCTAGAGAGGGAGGTGTGCCGCTTCAGTGACGGGATCGAGCTGCAAGTTAACGGTGAGAATGGAACGAGGTGATCAGGGTATAGGAACGAAACGTGGGTTGGTCAGCTATAGAAACATGCCAGCTTTGTGTTCAAAAGGCCGCTCGAAACATTGGGTTTGTAAAAATGACTTTTCGGTGGCTGTTAATATAATATTTGCAGTAATTACGCTGGTCTGCAACAAAATTCTCTTGTGGAAAAACATCGGTGTGCTTTATAGATTTAGCTGCGCTGATTCCATGTCTGTCGTTTTATTTTATTTTTTTTCTTAACGTTTATTGAGATAGTAACAACCCAGCTTCAAGGATTTGCTACTTTGTTTTGCCCTCAATCACTTTTTTCTCTCATTTTTCAAAATTACATTTTGATAGGATAAAGTATACCTTTTTATTTTTCAGCAGAGAGAAAGTTCTTTAAATGATATTTAGCAAAACTGGGTTGATCCATCAGTTGTCTTGACCAGGTAAGAAGCAAGTAAACAATAAAAAATGCACAGCCTTCTATTACTGGAAAAATTAAAACGTTCAAAAAATTAAAGGAGCACTTTGAAAACACATTAGATATCAAAGGGAAAAAAATCCTGCTGGTTATCTCTACTGCTATGGACTGATATGGTTATGTGTTAGGAACAAAAGGATGGAAATGAAAATGATCAACCAACAGAGAGAGGGCTGAATTCAAAGACACCCCTAAAAATCAAAGGGAACAAAATGATACAGCGCAGGCAGACAGGCGAGTCCATTTTGCCGACTTCAAATTGTATTCAGTACTTTGTATGCTCCTAATGAGATGATCTCCTCCCAGATCTGGACCAGGGCATCACTGTGCACCTGGACAGGCTGAGGCGTCGGATGGGCCAAAACATAATGTCCCACCCAGAGGTATTCTATTGGATTAAGGTCAGGTGAGTGTGGGGGCCAGACAATGGTATCGATTCCTTCATCATCTCGCCACATGAGGCATTGTGGTGCACCAGGAGGAACCCAGGAGCCACGTTACCAGCAAAGGTTCTGACAATGGGTCCAAGGATTTCATCCCGATACCTAATGGCAGTCCTGCGGTGCCGTTGTCTAGCCTGTAGAGGTCTGTGCGCCCCTCCATGGATATGCCTCCCTAGATATAACCATCACTGACCCACCACTAAACCGGTCATACTGAATGATGTTACAGGCAGCATAACATTCTCCACTGCTTCTCCAGACCCTTTCACGTCTGTCACATGTGCTCAGAATGAACCTGCTCTCATCTGTGAAAAGCACAGGGCGCCAGTGGTGGACCTGCCAATTCTGGTATTTGATGGCAAATGCCAATCATGCTCCAATTAGTGCCCACTGGAGGATGTCAGGCCCTCAGGCCAACCTCATGAAGTCTGTTTCTGATTGTCTGGTCAGAGACATTCACACCAGTGGCCTGCCTGCTGGAGGTCATTTTGTAGGCTCTGGCAGTTCTCATCCTGTTCCTCCTTGGCCAAAGGAGCAGATACCGGTGGGTCCTACTGATGGGTTAAGGACCTTCTATGAGGGGCCATGTCCAGCTCTCCTAGAGTAACTGCCTGTCTGTCTCCTGGAATCTCCTCCATGCCCTTGAGACTCTGCTGGGAGACACAGCAAACCTTCTGGCAATGCCACATATTGATGTGCCCACCATCCTGGAGAAGCTGGACTACCTGCGCCACCTCTGTAGGGTCCAGGTATGGCTTCATGCTACCAGTAGTGAAGCTGACCCTAGCCAAATGCAAAATGACTGACAAAGCTGATGAGGAGGGAAAAATGTCAGTGGCCTCCCTCCACCTGTTAAACCATTCATTCCTGTTTTGAGGGTCGTCTCTCTATTTATTGCCCCTCTAGTGCACCAAAGCAGCTGAAACTGATGAACAAGCCCCTCTGCTACTTCACTGACCAGATCAATCGCCCACAAGTGTCATTGACTTGATGCTACACTTGGATTAAAAAGTGTTCCTTTAATTTTTCTGAGCAGTATGCAAAGTGTGTGCCACAATTTTCTTGGGAATACAAAGGCGGAAAACTAGTTGAGGAGTTTCTCTGTTCCTAGCACTTGGGTGCCACATGTCTTTAAAAATCCATTTCCTTCACTCCCAGTTTTCATGGAACTGGTCTCTTGATAAACATGGGGAGAGGGTCCACCATAACATCAGTCAAATGGAGAGACATTGTAGTGGATAGTGGAGGGTGTCTATGTTAGCTCACATCCACCAAGAAGCAAGACGATAAACCTATTAAGTAAGTGACTACCGCGTATAAGTAATAATTACATTTGACCACAATGATATGTGTAATATATAATTTTTTCAAGTCTAGTTAATTTTAAAAAAATGTATTTATTTATTTATTTATTTTTAATTTTAAACTTTAATATCTCAAAATCTGGACCCAACAGAGCAATTCTTGAGTCAGTACCCTCAGATCTAGAAAGAACATGTACATTTTTGGAGGGGGCAAACGTTTATTTATTTATTTAGACCAGTGTTACATTTAAAGAATCAGTAACATGATTCCAAGGTTACAATTCATGTTACCTCGTTCATAGTACAGTGAGACTCTTTCTTTATCATGTAATTAAACACATAGGCCAAATAGGCTTGCAGTGGCTCATTAGAAATCATAGACAACTGGAGATCAAATTTGTAAAACATAATCATTTTTCAAAGAAGTACCTGATGGACATTTACAATCTATGCGGAAGCCTCAAACTAAAATTGTGGGCTGCATCTACAAACAATAGATAGTGGGTCATCATGGCTTCTGATGATAAATCGCAGTATCAGAGAAATACCGAATCATTATAATCTTTAGATAATGTAGCTGTGAAGTTGTTTTTAATGTAATGGAAATACTGTAGACACATTAGTCCACTACTTAAAACAACCTAATTAGAAGTACAATATGAATTAGTTGATTAAACAGAATCATTCAGGATTGCAGCCAGCTCTGCTCCAAATAACTCTCATTTATTGTGTCCCTAAGCAAGAGAATCAAGTTGTCAGTCAAAAGATTCAGTGAGCACATAATGACACAATCAAACTAAGAAATCCCAATAGGGCAGCAAAAGTGTTGTTATGTATAAGTTTGGAAAGTCCTCCAAAGCCATATTTAAGACTCAGGGACTCCATTGAACCACAGATAAAGCTATCATCTCCAAATGGAAAACACAGCTAGGGAATCTTCATGGAGTGGCTGACCTAGCAAAATTACTCCAAGGGCGCAGTGCAAAATATTCCATACTAGCAAAATACCCGCGCTTCGCAGTGGAGAAGTAGTGTGTTAAAGAGGTTATGTAAACATATATATACACATACATATATACATATATATACATATCTACATATACACATATCTACATATACATATATATATATATATATACATATACACATCCACATATACATATATATACTGTACATATACAAATTTACACATCTACATATATATACATATGTACATATATATATACATATAAATATATACACATATATATACATATGCACATATATATATATATATATATATAAATATAGACATACATATATACGTTAATACATACATTCACATATATATATATATCAAAATACCCGCGCTTCGCAGCGGAGACGTAGTGTGTTAAAGAGGTTATGAAAACATATATATATATATATATACATATATATATATATACACATATCTACAGATACATATATATACATATATACTGTATATATATATATATATATATATATATATATATATATATATATATATATATATATATATATATATATATATATATACATATACACATCCACATATATATACATATATATATATATATATATATATATATATATACACATATCAACATATATACAGTATCACATACATATACACACATACATAAACACACACATATACATACATACATATATAGTGCGTTGTAACACGGGCTGTGATTGTTACATGGGAGGGAGACGACAAATCACAGCTTCCCACTTTCTAATCGGGCCTGTGATTGGTGCTTTGACTGATGCCCAGATCCCACAGTATCTCCCCTTAGGAGAGGCGTTAGGCAAGTGTAATTGAATAGCGGTGCTGCAAGTTTATCTTTACACCTGTTTTTAAGGCTTATTGACTGAAAGGGGCTTTCATGAAAAAACGTAGGGCTTTGCTACAGGATACACCCTCCACAAGTTAAGGAAGTAAAAATAAAGGTATATATTTCTGTTTTATTTATACCTTTTAAGTTTGTATGCGGGCGGCATGGTGGCGCAGTGAAAGGTGCCAGTTAGGAGACCCGCCACAGTGCCTTCAGTTGTGAGAAGCAGATCATAGAGTGGTTGAAAATAGTTTACTGTCAAATAATGCAAAGAGTACGCGACACGTGTTTCCCCCTTATTCTTGGCTCATCAGGCGTACACACTCACTGCACTCGCTTATGGTAATCGAACCTCGGACGTCAGCGCTAGAGTGGGCTTCGCAGCGGTGAAGTATTGCTTTTAAATTTTAATTAAGAGGAAAAGAAAACCTTTTTAAATTAAGTCTTAAAAAGAGGTGTAAAGATATTGACAATAAGCTACGCAAACCCACCAAGACATGCAATCGTTTAAATCAAGGCACGAATCGAAAAACACCATCCCATAATATTAGTTAATGATTAACACATTTCTATATGTATTGTAAGCATACAATACAACTGATAATATGTTGCGCTTATTTATCTGGTGTACCGACATTTTTGCTTGTTTAACGGCTGAAATCCAACGTGGTTTGTGCCCTTCAGAATGAAAACAGTTTGCATTTATCTTTTTAATAAAAGGCGAGCTTTTAAGCCTGAGAAATCACCCCGTAAATGCACACGTTTAATTGCACATGTGTTAATATGTATGCTTACACGAACTTAAAAGGTTTAAATAAAACAGAAATATATACCTTTATTTTTGCTTCCTTAACTTGTGGATGGTGTATCCTGTAGCAAAGCCCTAACTTTTTTCGTGAAAGCCCGTTTCAGTCAATAAGTTTTAAAAAGAGGTGTAAAGATATTGACAATAAGCTACGCAAACCCACCAAGACATGGAATCGTTTAAATCAAGGCGCAAGTCGAAAAACACCATTCCATACTATTAGTTAACGATTAACACATTTCTATATGTATTGTAAGCATACAATACAACTGATAATATGTTGCGCTTATTTATCTGGTGCACCGACATTTTTGCGCGTTTAACGGCTGAAATCTAACGTGGTTTGTGCCCTTCAGAATGAAAACAGTTAGCATTTACCTTTTTAATAAAAGGTGAGCTTTTAAGCCTGAGAAATCACCCCATAAATGCACACGTTTAATTGCACATGTGTTAATTTGTATGCTTACACAGTATTAAAAGCCACTCAAAAATTAACGTCATTTACCTTTGTTCCCGCGTTTGATAAAAGGCGAGCTTTTAAGCCTTAGAAATCACCCCGTAAATGCACACGTTTAATTGCACATGTGTTAATATGTATGCTTACACAGTATTAAAAGACACTCAAAAATTAATGTCATTTACCTTGGTTCCTGCGTATGACTCGTGCTGTAAATCTCTTCCTTGTTTTTAGTTCACGTGATTACGTAGGAGGCATAATGACGCGATTCGTGACTCTGCTTCCTCCATTAGAGTATATGGACAAAAAACAGGTTCCAGTTATGACCATTACGTGTAGAATTTCGAAATGAAACCTGCCTAACTTTTGTAAGTAAGCTGTAAGGAATGAGCGTGCCAAATTTCAGCCTTCTACCTACACGGGAAGTTGGAGAATTAGTGATGAGTGAGTCAGTCAGTGAGGGCTTTGCCTTTTATTAGTATAGATATTGGAACATGATAGTGTGGGGATGCTTTGCTGACTTAGAAGCACATCTTGTTTTAAATGAAGGAAACATGCATTCTGCTTTTCTTCAGAAATGGGAATATCTGGTGATAATCTGATGCCACGGTGGCACAGTGGGTGGTGCTGCTGCCTCGCAGTAAGGAGACCCGTCTGGGTTCACTGCCAGGGTCCTCCCTGCGTGGAGTTTGCATGTTCTCCCCGTGTCTGCGTGGGTTTCCTCCCACAGTCCAAAGACATGCAGGTTAAGTGCATTTGCGATCCTCAATTGTCCTTGGTGTGTGTGCCCTGTGTTGGCTGGGATTGGCTCCAGCACACCCCCGTGACCCTGTAGTTAGGATATAGTGGGTTGGATAATGGATGGATGGTTATAAATCTATGATTTGAATCTTAAGTGTTTTTCAGTCCTGAACCAAGACAAGGATTTAAAACACAAAAGCAGGGCCTGAACAGAATTGCTGTAAAGAAACAAAATGAAAGTTTTGGACTGGCCTAGACATAAACCTGATGGACATACTGTGGCAAGACCTGAAATGAGTGCTTATGCTCAGAAAGAAGTTTCTGAGATTGGAATTATAGGAACTAGCCTTTTTACACCATTCAGTGGATCACTGGTGGTTTCTTCAGCATGCCTCCACTGGTGCCATCCAGGTGTTTGACAGCACTTAACACTCCCAGCTGCTTTGTCTCTTTGCTCATGCATGCTGCACTGGCTCCACTTCACTCTCTCACTCAGGGCTGATTTATACTTCTGTGTCAAGCCTACCCTGTAGCCCATGTAGCCCCCTAAAAATGTGACTATGCATCGCATCAATGTGGACCCTATGCAGAATCCTATGACTCAGATTGAATTATTCAATTTTGCTGCGTGCCAGAAACACCATCAACTAAGGTCTGGCAGCCACATTGCATGTCAGCCAATGAGCTTTAGCCGGCTGGAAAACTCATCCAAAGTGCTCTCAGTTTTGTATCTGTGCCCCCTACCATAGTTGAAAATAACGGAATGACAAAAACATGGCAAGAAAAGATTGAACACAAAATCAAGTGGCCTCAGCCATACTGCTGTGTCATTCACTAAACAAGATACAGTAACTCTCTGAGTAGGAGCCTCCACTTCTAGTTGCTGGATTGGCTTTAACAGAGGGGATTCCTTGTGACAAAGTGACATTTGTCATCTTCTAGGTATTCTTTGAATCTGAAGGTGTCCTCTTAGTTCTCATGTCTTATAATATAAAATTTGGAATTGAACCTTCTCAGTTTAAGCCAATGGAAATTATGAGGTGACATGATTGAAGTACTTAAAACTCTGAAATTAACGTGTAGAGTGGATCAAAGCTGTTACTTTAAAATGAGGTCAATAATATCATGGGGGCACAGTTGGAAACTTTTGAAACACAGATTTTGCATAAATTCATGCAAAGAATCACATCCATCCATCCATCCATTATCCAACCCGCTATATCCTAACTACAGGGTCACGGGAGTCTGCTGGAGCCAATCCCAGCCAACACAGGGCGCGAGGCAGGGAACAAACCCTGGGCAGGGCGCCAGCCCACCACAGGCTAAGAATCACAGAAATATGAAATAAACTACTGCATAGTGTGGCAGAGAGCAGGACTTTATTAACCTTTGTATCTCAACTTGATGGCATTTTGGACAACTGAGGTGAATAGGACAGACAAGTATCTTGGGCTGAATGGACTGTTCTCATCTTAGCTGATCTAATGTTCCAATGACGGATAAGGCATAATGTCAAATGGGACAGGGCATTAAAAAAGCATTTGATACAGTAATACACAAAGAAAATTAACAATCATATTTTTAGATTGTGGAGTTAAGGTGTGGTGATTAAACACAAGGAAAATTAAGCTTGAAATGTTGTCATTTGCAATCTAGAAAATGGTGCAGTAAAGTCGGAGGGGAGATTAATGCAGAGTGGCAGTGAAAGGACAAATGTTGTTAACCAAATTGTTTGGACCACCTGTACACCTGCTCATCCATGCAATCATCTAATCACCCAACCATGTGGCAGCAAAGCAATGCGTAAAATCCTGCAGGTTCAGCTCAGGAGCTTTAGTTAACGTGATAGTTTTGTCAGTTTGTCATGTGCTACTTTGACTTTTATTAGTGTGTGTGCCAGTCTTTCTATCTTTATACTATACAATCAGTACAAGCTGTGTCATTTGTATATGCATGCACCATTTCAGTGGTTGCTCTGAGAATGTCGACTGTCCTAGCAACAAGGACTGAACTTTGGTCTGATTTCAGTTCAGTGTTTATCTTGACTAGAGTTACTCAAAAATGTCAGTTAAAAGTCATGCATGTGTGCACTCTTACTGATAATGATGTAAAAATACCTACTCAGGACAAAAGAGGGTTCACTCTGGTGCAAGTTACAGTGCATTTAATCAAATTGCATTTCACTTTTTTAGTTAAAGATCATTTTGGTATTTCTGACTGCTGTGTTTATTTATCTATCAAGAAGTCCATGATGATGTCATCTGAAATTTTCTTAAGCGACTCCACATATTTGAAGGGGCCGCCTTATATTCAACTAGCTTATACAGGATTACCATTTTGTGTGTGCATTATTCTGCATGTTTTGCACTGATGTAGCAGTGTTCATTTTGAACATTTTTCATTGTGGCGGACGGCCGGGACCCCTGCCCAGCCAGGGCGCCCCTCTGATACTGGGACCAGGGGAGCAGCCATGGGATGCACACTAGGTCCCCTGGAACATGTGGTGGCAGCCCTCCTGGGTTACATCGGGGCCACAGGCATGGGACTTCAGGGCTCAGACCTGTTGGGCTCCGTGGCCACCACCGGGATGAGCTGCACGGCTTAACAAGCCCATGTGGTCTGGAAGGCAGCCACACCTGGAAGTGCAGCCTAATTAGGCCAATTACCACCAGGAGCACTTCTAGGAGGGATATAAAAGGGCGCCAGAGTCGGGAGGAGGAGGACGACAAAGCTGCCCTGGGAGGAGTGGAGGAGGAAGAAGAAGAGTGTGTTGTGTTTTTGCTTTTGTGTGCTTTTGGAAATGTGTTGTGTCTGTGGGTACGAAGAAGGCATAGCCCACAGATGAAGAAAATACATTTTTTTTTGTTTGTACACGTGCCTCCATGCCAGTCTGTGTCGGGTCGACGCCTATATAGCACCTTTTGCCACACCATTTTAAATTGTTATCAAGTTGATTTTCACACATTGAGTAGCAACAACAATTTCTCTGTCACATTTTCATACAAGTGATGGAGCTCAAACTGCTTTACAGGATGAAGAAAGAGAAAAGACTAAATATAACAATAAAATTAGACAAAACTAATTAGCATAGAATAAAGTAAGGTCTGATGGCCAAGGAGGACAGAAAAAACAAACAAAAAAAAAACTCCATCTGCAAGGGATCCAGGCCACAAGACCACAAGACCAGCCAGCCCCCTAAACAAAAATGATCTCAATCAGTCCTTATGGTTTTCAGTCTCCATGTGGAAAAATTTAATGATGATGGTCTTGTGGACCTCTGGCCTCCATCAATGTAGGGACATCACGGTGCTCTGATCAGGTGGTTGGAGCGCAGATCGCCACCAAAGAAAACTGGAAAAAGAACAGCAGAGAAAGTAGGGGTTAGTACGGATTACAGAGCCACGATGAATGATAATGATAATTAAATGCATAAACAGCGTATCAGGATTAAACTAAGATGAAGCTCTGAGAAATCCATGTTAAAATAATGAGATTTTATCAGTTTTTTAAAGTGCTCCACCATATTCATCCATCCATTTTCCAACCTGCTGAATCCGAACACAGGGTCACGGGGGTCTGCTGGAGCCAATCCCAGCCAACACAGGGCACAAGGCAGGAACCAATCCCGGGCAGGGTGCCAACCCACCGCAGGACACACACACACACACCCACACACCAAGCACACACCAGGGACAATTTAGGATCGCCAATCCACCTAACCTGCATGTCTTTGGACTGTGGGAGGAAACCGGAGTACCAGGAGGAAACCCACACAGACACGGGGAGAACATGCAAACTCCACGCAGGGAGGACCCGGGAAGCAAACCCAGGTCTCCTAACTGCGAGGCAGCAGCGCTACCACTGCAAATTTCTGTCAGTCAGCTATTCCAGATTTTTGTGCATCACAGCAGAAGGCCGCCTCACAACTTCTTTTAAGTTTAGCTCTTGGAATTGTAAGCAGCGCATAACAAGAAGTAGCAATCATCATCACCTCCATCATCACTTGTTTAATAGAAATTTTCTGCATTTAACCAGGTTGCCACCAAGTCTTTTTTCACACTCCATATCCCTGGGGTGAGACCCATTCTTGTCATATCATTTAACACCACCGTCAACCATGTTGTCTTTATTTGTGCCTCATTCACGTCACCCAACCATCTTCTGCCTTTCACTGCACATGCTTTCTATTACCACATTGTCTCCTTCGATTCCACTTCACTTTGTAAAATTATTATTCAATGTTTCTCATCTCTAGACTAAAACACTAAGAGGTGAACTTTAAATGCTAAGTTTTCCAGGTTACACTCAAGTGCAGGTACTCATGTCCTGGGAGCATTTCCAATACTTTGAGTTGATTGAAAGAAATGCATGTGATGTACGAGATGGATAATACTTTGCAGAATTGTTGAAGAATGTGTTTGTTTTATATTTTTATTCCTTGGTGTCTGGTGTAATTGAAGGTTGTTTTTCCAGTGTTGCCTCAGACTTACTAAAACTGCTATATTTTGCAAGTATTGGTGCGCTGTGGTTTTGATACTTCCTATGCATATATTGTGATAAGAAAGCATTCAATCTAACTGTAAATGGTGGTGAAATATTAGGAACATTGGGCAAGTTTTTTTTTTTATTTTTGCAAAGTTTTTAACATGCATGCAGTAGAATAACTTTTTGATGAAATATTGTATGTGAGGCAAACTTGTTTTCATGATGCAAATGCATGATACAAATGCAAGTCTCTGAAGGTCTCATAACCAACTGCATTGCTCAACTGAAATATTTCACGCTTATGGAGCAGCTGAAAATTTAATTGCCTTATAATAAACAATTGGCAGTCAGATTTCATCCTTTAAGTATAGTCTACACTGGCATCATATTTTGGTGCATTAAATTAATGGATTACTGCTTATTAGAAGCTGTTGCATGGAGTAGATTGTGGCCTCCCATAGCCTCCTTAGCATCACGTTTACCGCTAGGAAAACAAGTCAAAATTGTTGCATTTTATTAAACAAGAAGAAATGTTATTATGTGTAACAGAAACTTGTAAATAGAAAAATGTCAACAATAGGAACATTCTGTCCAGGATCCACTGTTGTTCTTTGCCGAAATTGCAAGTCAGGCAATAATTGCATGCATTAAAAGAAAAACAAAAAAAAAAAAAGATAAAGACTTTAGAAATTCACACACATCACACAATATTCCTAAAATGGCTAGATAAAGTGCAGCAAATTTCAATTGAGTGTGGGTCTGCACAGGGGGAGGCAAGAGGTGCTCATATACCAGGGACGCCATACAGTCTTTGGCTGGTTATGAGCATTTTAACACAATTAAACCCTTCTGCCAATGGTTTACCTACAATTGTGTTGCAAGAGAGCCTGTGGTTTTATTTTATTTTAAGAAACTATAGTAAACCATTCAATTTTCCTTTCTTATTTTGTGTGTTGGGTAGATTGGTCACTCTAAGCTGGCCTATCATGGATTTGCATCTTTGTGTACCTCTGTACCTTGTATATGTCTTGTGCTGCAGTGACATTACATCAATAGTTTCGTCCTGCTTTCTACTCAGTGCTGCTGCTATCATCTTTAGTTCTGTTTATCACTGTGTTGTACTAATCTGCGTAGATAAATGGAGACGTTTTCACTGACATGTCTGGGTTATTTGAAAGCATATTATTTGTATTTTTTATATGCTTCCCCTTGGCCATAATATCCGTAGCTTTGGACTGGATTATCATTTTTATGCAGACAATACTCAACTCTATTTCAATGTTAAAAGTGAAACTTCATCAGAGCTTTCTAGAGCTCACAACCTGCCTTAGTGAAATTAAAACCTGGATGGAGCAGAACTCTTTAAAATTAAATTGCAATAAAACTGAACTCCTGCAAATTGGGACTAAAGTGCAACTTCATAAAATGAGCTCCTTCCCAGTCCATCTTGGCGGTGATCTCATCAGACCTGCCTCTACTGCAAAAAATCTTGGTATCAATTTTGATTCCTCCTTTTCTTATTCCGCCCACATAAATCACATTAAGAAACTTTCTTACTTTCACCTCCATAACATATCCCGTGTTCACTCCTTCCTCTCCTTCTCTAATGCTGAGAAACTTGTCCATGCTTTTATCACATCCCGCATCGATTATTGTAATTTCCTACTGGCAGGTGCCCCTTCTAATCTTCTATCACAGCTCCAGCTTATTCAAAACTCGGCTGCAAGAGTCCTTACTCGAACCAGCAGCAGCGAGCACATCACACCCATCCTGCTCCGTCTACACTGGCTCCCTGTGTCCTACAAAATTGAATATAAAATCCTACTAATAACCTACAAAGTCTTAAATAACGGCAAACTACATCAGTGACCTTCTCCATCACTATGTGCCTGCCCGCCCACTAAGGTCCTCTGATTCTGGTAATCTTGTTGTGCCCCTCACTAATCTACACTCCATGGGTGACAGCAGGGCCTTCAGCTGTATAGCGCCCAGACTCTGGAATGACCTACCGACATTAATCAGGTCAGCTGACTCCATGAATTCTTTTAAAAAACAACTCAAAACTCATCTGTTCAGGAAGGCTTTTAGCTCTACTTGACTTTATTACCCTTCTCTCAGTTTACCTCCATGTCAAGATGCTCATGTAACCTGTGTGTGTGTGTGTGAGACCATCAATTATGGTGTCTGTTAGGCTTTTTCTCTGAATTTACTACCTTACGCTTCTTTATTGATCTGATTTAGTACAATGGTATATACTGTATACCCTGCTGTTCTTTCTTAAATTCTGTGAAGTGACTTGAGCATGGGAAAGGAGCTATATAAATAACATGTATTATTTTTATCATTATTATTTTTGTAAGTTGGGTAAGACGTACCAAGTTCATTACTAATTTGGTTAACTCCTGCACCTTAAGATTAACAATAAACACAGACACACACACACACACACACACACACACACACACACACACACACACACACACACACACAGATCTTAGTCACACTGTTACACAGAAGTGATGCCCTACAGTCACAATGTTAATATCCCATACAGGATTCCTCCCACATAAGTAGATAAGAGTGATGCTTAAAGCCTTCTCTACACTAACAAGCATACCGGTGTTTCCAAGACACACCCTCGCTCAACAACCTTTTTATCTATACACTAACCGCCAACCAACAGAGTCTTACTTCTACCACACTTGTTCTTCTATTGAGGTGCAACTTCTTAGCCTTGATAACCCTGTGGACAAGAAAGTAGTAATCTCTAACACAAGGTGCCCTAATGTTTATCTGAATCACTCAAGATACTGTATAAAGACAAATTTAAAAAATGTAAAAGCAACATGGAGTTTATTAAAGTAATGCACAATAATACCAATAGAAGAAAAGAATAATAGAAAATACAATAGATAGCAGATGTCTGGACATATTATTCAAAACATTTATTGAAAATCACAATGTCAAGGGTGGATGTTGTTCTGGGCGGCTTTTCAATTCAACTATTGGCCTAATGCATAAGTTTGCATTCCCTAACATCTAAATAAAATGTTCTCATTCTCTCCCTCTTTTTTCTGGAGTGTCTTGGTCTCTGATGTTGGTTCCTATGTGGTCAGTCCTTGGTCCTTTAGAGAGGCTATTATTTATGCTCTAATTCTACTTGGGGACTTCAGGACATATGACATTGCTCACCAACCCCCCGGCCTGCACTACGCATGTTTCTGCTGCTCGCGTATGTGAATTTCACTTTCACCAAACAAATCTTTTATATTTCCGGTCCCGGGACTTGTTAAATCTCTTGGCACAAAGACTTGTCTCGCGGGATTTGAAATCATCTCTCTGAAAAAGTCACGTCTCGTCGCAAGATAAAAAGTCTCATCTTGTCCCAGGATTTTTTTTAAATAACAGAGAGATACATTTGAGCTAGCTGACATTGTGATGAAAGACTCTGCTCAAAGTCTTTGATACTTTTTGCATCTTTGCACTGTTTTCCATTCCTAAGGTATCAGCGGACAGAAAACAGCTGCAGTCCAGTGGCATTCACACTGTTCTAAATTCCTGGTACTGTTAAATTATAAACTGACTGAAACAAATCTGCTAAAGTTATGAATTACTAGCACAATAGGATAACTGTATAAGAGAGGATGCTTTTAATGTTACTTGCCTCTGTCAGAGTTCTGTAAATTTATTCTGGTTCGTTTGAGCAAAACTTAAAATCTAATATAAACAGGCTATAATTTCAAAGCACGTAGCTTTTTTTTTTACACAAAGGTTTGTGGTTCTTAGAATTTAAATAAATATTAGAACACTGAATTTTTATTTGATGGAGTATTCGTGTATATCTACTTTATAGAGCAAATCACCTAAGGCTAATCTGCATAACGTAGTGGACGCTTCATAAGTGTGTAAGTCTTGCTGAAGGCAGAGTAGAAATATACAGTCATGTAAAAAAGTAATGCTTTTTCTTTTTTAACATTTGTGGACATATCAAGATTTGATCTTCATTTTAAAAGTTTCCATTGGTCAAGGTGATATCATATAACAAACACCATTCCACATTTACATTTTGTTGCCCAACTTATTGTTTAAATAAACATAAATGCAAAATTTGCATGTGGAAAATATGAGCACATATTTATCACTACCTTTAATACCTCAAACGATCAGAACATCATTAGAGATGACCTTTTCCGAACCTGTGTGTGTTATCACCATGCCAAGATTGAAAGAGATCTCTGAATACTCCAGAAAGAAGATTGGGAAGGGATTGTTAAAAATTTCCAAACCACTGACCTGAAGATCATCTACAATATAACAAAGATCTGCCAGCTTCTTCGGCCCAGGCCCACCCCAGCAAGTTCAGCCAAGAGCAGAATGCAAAATGCTAAAAGAAGTTACTAGGGACCCCAGAGTTTCATTTGAGGATCTAGAAGTAGCTCTTGTCACTGCTGATGCCAATGTGTAGAAGTTTACCATTAGAAATAGGTTGCATGAATAAGATCTACATGAGAGGTGTTCTAGAAGAAAACCTGGAAGAACATCAGGGCAAGACTAAAGTATGCATATGAACAACTAGGCAAAGACCAGGATTTCTGGAACACTATTCTCTGGAGAGAGGAGGAAAAGATAGAGTTACTTGGCCGCAGCAATAGAAGATATGTTTGGCAAAACAGAATTTGACCACTAGAGTCTTATTCCAACTGTAAAGCATGGCGGTGGAAATGTTTAGGTTTGGGGCTACTTTGCTCAATCAGAGCCAGGGCAGCTCACCATAGTGACTAGGAATAAGCCAGCTTTGGTTTCTGAAGGTTCCCATTGTCCTAGTGTCCCTAGTGGATAAACGCTGGATTTTGACTATTTACACAGGTGAGTAGATATGGATGGAATTCTATGGAGTTAAGTAGACCCAAAGATCAGCAGAGTGCACTATTTTGAGATGGCATTTGGATCTTGAAGGTTGTTAGTTCACCCCAGAAGTGAATGAGTATGCAGAAGTTTGGCACGCAGTATTTGATTCTAGACGTAGATATTGTGAATTGTCTCCTAAAAAAATTAATTTCTTCTTGTTTCATTTCAAACCATTTCTTCATGCTTCATATATTTATTTTATTTGCTTTTCGGGTTCTCAAAAATATTGCTTTTATCTCCTAACTACAAGTTAATTTTTGCAGTTCGGGCTTTGATGATTTTTATCTCTTTGCCTTCTCTACTCTTTTGAACTTGACCTTGTTTTATTTCCTGGTCACTAAGTGCCATCTTTTCTCCTTCTTCAGTCTCAAAACAGAACAGCAGAGTGGCCACATTGTGGCTAAGCTGTTGAAGTGAAAAAACCCAAGGACACAGTTATTCCTTGTTACTGGAATCCCTGTTTGACCCTGAGTTCCACAACTAATCTTCCAGTGTGTAAACTTTGCCAGCAGATGACCTTTTGCACCGCTGTTATTTGTAGACTGCTTTGAGTAAAAGCATTAGTTGACTAATGTAACATAACACTCTAACATTAGGGTCATGGTAGGCTGGTACCTATCTAGGCAAGGTAGGAAAAAGCCCTGTACAGGATGCCAATATACAGTATCTCAGGCTACAGTTAAACATACTTCCATACTTACAATCACAAAATTTGAATTTTCAAATAATCAAACCTGTGTATCTTTGGGAATGCAGAAAGAACAGTAGATTGCCAGAGAAAAACCACACAGACATAGGGAAAACATGCAGATGCCATATGAGAAACATAATGGCAAAAAATCAGCCCAGTCACTGGTCCCATGAGATAACAGCATTAACCACTGTGCTATTTATAGACTATACTTCAGCATTTAATTCAACAATCCCTGCTATGCTCATCACCAAGCTCAGGGACCTGCATCTGAGCATTTCATTGTGCAGCTGGGTTGTTCACTTCTTAATAGGCAGACCCCATGTCGTTCAAGTGGGTAGCTGTATCCTGCAGGGGGCGCTCGCTCTCTGGGAATGAGTTCTTTCGTGATTGTGGTGTGTTACTTAACCTGAATTTATATAGATATAACATAAGAGGCGATACCCCTCGCCTAGTGATATGGCAGTAAAGAAATCACAAAGCTTTGTTTAATGCCGGCTTACACTGTAGATGATACAAAGATGAATGAAGCCAGTGACAAGACCCGGTCGGGAGTGAGGGCCCAAGGCATGGAATCTGTCAGTGTGCAGATGTGGAAGGCATTTTCAGGAACAGATGGTGATGTCTTCGTTCAATTCATTGGCTTCAAAGGTGTGCTGGACAATGTTCCAAGGCTTTATACTGTTTCTCCACATTCATGGCCCCTTCAGGCGAACATGCAAATCCAAACAAGGCAACGATGCTAAACAAGGATACAGTTCTATGCTGACATAACAAATAGAAATAGCACACAGTCACAGCATCTCGTAGTCTGTACACTTTCCTTTTGTTCCAATCCAATCTTTTTTCATATTGCTTGCCTGGCAGTTCTGTGTGAGCCCCTGTGCTTAATCTGGCTATGTGGCAGTTTGCACGTGAGCAGAAAAAAGCAGATTTTATAAGACAGATTTACACAGAGTTCAGTGACATATTAAACTTATGCCTACAGTAGCCACATTTCTTCATCTCACTACCAACACAGGTGCTCCAAAGGGCTGGGTGCTGAGTCCTCTGCTCTTCTCCCTCTACATCTATGACTGCATGGCAGTTCATGACTCTAACATCATTGTCAAGTTTTCTGAAGACATGGCTGTGGTACGCCTGATCTTTAACAACAATGAGCAAGCTTACATGGATGAAGTTGAGAGTCTGTCACACTGGTGTCAGAAGAACAGTTTTCTCCTAAATGTTATAAAGACAAAGGAATTGATTGTGAACTTGGGAAGGAAATTGCAGAGGTGCCACCACGTGCTCGGTAATTAACAGCACTCAGGTGGAGAGGGTGGACAGATATCTCGTTGTCCTCATCACAAAGGGCCTGACCTGGTCTAAGTACATCAACAACTTGGTGAAGAAAGCATAAAAATGTCTGTACCACCTCAGATGCCTTGAGAACTTTATAGGCTGTCCTACTAGATACTAAAGAATTCTACACATCGACCATCAAAAGTATCCTGACAGGAAGTATTACCGCTGGTTTGAAAGCAGCTAGGATCTGCAGAGAGTGGTGTGGTCAGCTGAAGCATTGAGTATGCACTCTCAAAGTGATTTCGAACTGAGGCAAAGAAAGTTATCAGTGATACCAGCCATCGCAAAAATGACTTCCTCTCTATGCTGTCTGGCCCAGTGATGCAGTTAAGGTTTATTTTCTGCATTTTTTGATTGTTATTTTTTCTGCATAATTAAACCTACTCTGTCTGTGTTTAGCGATGAATAATAGCATTGGTTTTATATATTTTTTGCTCATTAGAAATCTTTTTTTTTATTGTTGGTTTGCTTCAGAATTTGAAAAGGATTGCCAAAGACAATAAATTAATAAATTAAATAATGAAATATAAACTGCGGTGGGTTGGCACCCTGCCCAGGATTGGTTCCTGCCTTGTGCCCTGTGTTGGCTGGGATTGGCTCCAGCAGACCCCCGTGACCCTGTGTTCGGATTCAGCGGGTTGGAAAATGGATGGATGAAATATAAATCCCTGTTATAAGCCAAGATAATCAAAACAATGCTGAATTTTTCTGAATGAATGTTTACAGTCTGTTTTTTTTTCCCTCTTCAAAGGACACAATGGAAAATTGGACGGGACCAACGATACAAATGGCAAGTGACTCCATACGTTGTCTTTTGTCTGTCATAATGACTTTCATTATCTATGCACTGTATTCATGCTGTGTTTAGTCATGATGATTCCTGCAACATGTTTTTTTTTTTTTTTTATATTTTTATTTTATTAATTTTCATTGTAATCATTCCATACAAACAGATCCATTTATAACCCAACAAATTTGAAAACAAATCAAACCCCATCCCTGAGAAGGAGAGCTTAGCTAAAGGAAAATTTCTTTAAGCTTTTTAATAAGGCAACATTAGACAAAAGAAGGGGAGAAGTAAATATCTATATAAATAAGAGATGGAGAAGGGAGTTAAATACAATAATAGTTAATTCTCTTATTCTAAAATAATATTGATTAAATCCTGCCAAGTTTTGAAAAAATTTTGTACAGATCCTCTAACTGAAAATTTGATTTTTTCCAATTTCAAATAATATAAAACATCAGTTTCCCACTGACTTATAAGAGGAGAATTAGGATTCTTCCAATTTAACAAAATAAGTCTGCGTGCCAAGAGTGTAATGAATGCAATCACCGTTTGTTTGTCCTTCTCCAATTCAAGTCCATCTGGAAGGACACCAAACACAGCTGTTAGTGGGTTAGGAGGGATTGTGATACTAAGGCTGTCTGAGAGGCACTTAAAAATCTTTGTCCAAAATGATGTTAGTTTGGTGCAGGCCCAGAACATGTGACCCAGTGAGGCAGGAGCTTGGTTGCAGCGCTCGCAGGTCGGATCCTGGCCTGGAAACATTTTGGACAGTTTTAAGCGAGACAGATGAGCTCGATATATAATTTTTAGTTGAATAATTCTATGCTTTGCGCATATAGAACTCGAGTGAATTCTCTGCTTTGCTACCTTCCACTCCTTTTCTGATATATTGATTAAGAGATCTTCTTCCCAATGTCCTCTTGGATCTTTGAAAGGTAGGGACTCTAATAAGATTTTATATATTGCGGAAATAGTGTTTGTTTCCTCGGAATTGAGCAGTATTTTTTCCAGCATTGTGGAGGGTGCAAGGTGGGGGAAATCGGGCAATTTCTGTTTAACAAAATTTCTAATTTGAAGATAGTAAAAGAAATGTGTAGCTGGGAGGTTAAATTTTGAACGTAATTGTTCAAAAGATGTAAATATGTTGTCTATATAAAGATCTCTGAGCATTTTAATCCCAAAACTTTTCCAGGTATTAAAAACTGGATATACTTGCGAAGGTTGAAAGAGGTGGTTCCCTTGCAAAGGTGCCACTGATAAAAGATTTTCCATCTTAAAATGCTTCCTAATTTGGTTCCATATTCTGAGTGAGTAAAGCACAATTGGGTTATTAGTATATTTGCGATAACTTTCATTTATTGGAGAGCAAAGCAGGGAATATAAAGAAGTACTACAGGATTTTACTTCTATTGCAGACCAAGCCTGTGTATGTGCATTTATTTGTGTCCAGGTTTTTATGGCTTGTATGTTTGCTGCCCAGTAATAAAACTGAAAATTAGGTAAAGCCATGCCACCTTCTGCCTGAGGTCTTTGTAGGGTCGCTCTTCGGATACGTGGGTGTTTTGAGTTCCAAATGAATGAGGTTATTATTGAATCTAACTGTTTAAAAAACGATTTATTGATATATATTGAAATGTTTTGAAATAAAAAGAGAAGTTTAGGAAGGATATTCATCTTAACAATGTTAATTCTTCCGGCTAGAGTGAGATGAAGGGTTGACCATCTATGCAAGTCTTGCTTAATTTTTTCCATACAGAAGCCAAAATTTTGTTGATAAAGAGCTTTATGTTTACTTGTGATATTTACCCCTAGGTATTTAAACTGATCTGCTATGGTAAAAGGTAGGGTGTCTAATTTAATATTATATGCTTGTGAGTTCACTGGAAAGAGTATACTTTTATTCAGATTAATTCTAAGACCAGATATCTTTTGAAATTCTGTTAGTGCTGTTAAAACAGCAGGGACAGTGTTTTCTGGGTCCGATATATATAAGACCATATCATCTGCATATAGAGAAATTTTCTGTTCTAGTCCTTCTCTGACAATCCCCTTTATCTGATGAGAATTTCGGCAGTGAACCGCCAGTGGTTCAATAGCGATTGCAAACAACAGTGGCGACAAGGGACATCCTTGTCTGGTACCACGTTCTAGTTTAAAGTAGTCTGAGCAAATTTTATTAATACAAACTGAAGCTTCTGGACTGGTATACAGTAGTTTAATCCAAGCACAAATATTCGGGCCAAACCCAAATTTCTCCAATGCAGTGAAAAGGTAATTCCATTCGATCATGTCAAATGCCTTTTCTGCGTCTAATGATAGTAATATCTCTGGGGTGTTTGATTTTGCTGGTGAATATATAACATTAAACAAGCGTCGGAGATTTGAAGATAGATGTCGGCCTTTAATAAATCCAGTTTGATCTTGTGATATTACCGAGGGCAGCACTTTCTCCATCCTTCTAGCTAGGATTTTTGAGAGTATCTTAACATCATTATTCAGGAGTGAAATTGGTCTATATGATGCACATTGTAACAAGTCCTTATTTTGTTTAGGAAAGACGGTGATTAATGCTTGTCGAAATGTTTGAGGTAGTATTTGGTGGTCTTTAGCTTCTGTAAATGTTACCAATAAGAGTGGAGCTAGCTGAGTGGAGAATTTCTTATAAAACTCTACGGGGTAACCATCAGGGCCTGATGATTTCCCGCTTTGTAGTGACTTTATAGCATCTAGTAATTCTGTTAGCGTTAGAGGTTTATCCAGTTCCTCAGCACTTAAAGCATCTATTTGTGGTATTTGTGAATTATCCAGAAATGCATTAGATTGCGTGTTGTCTTCTTTGGGCTCAGTGGAATATAAAGACTTATAGTAATCTCTAAATGTGTGCATTATTTTATTATGGTCGATGATTTCTTCTCCATTCTTGTTGGTGATTACTGGTATTGCATTGTGAACTTCTTGTTTATGAATTTGTTGAGCTAAAAGCTTATTAGCTTTTTCTCCGTGTTCATAGTAATGCTGTCTAGACTTATAAATAAGTTGTTCAGTTTCTTTAGTTGTTAAGATGTTAAGTTCTGTATGCAAGGCCTGCCTTTTCCTGTGAAGAGCTTCACTTGGACGCCTGGCTTGTTCTTCATCTATTCTAGTAATTTCATTTCTTAGCTCTGACACTTTCTTGGTTTCTAATTTATTTCTATGGGAAAGATATGAAATAATCTGGCCTCTTAGGAAGGCCTTTAGAGTTTCCCAGAGTGTTCCTGCAGAAACCTCTGTAGACATGTTTGTCTCTAGGAAGAAGCTGATTTGTTTGGATATAAATTCTGTGCAGTTCTCGTCTGCCAATAAAAGAGGGTTAAGACGCCATCTGCGAGGTGAGTACGAGGGGCTTATTGATTTTAGCTCCAAGACTAGAGGGGCATGGTCAGAGATAACAATTGTGTCATATTTGCATAATTTAATTGTAGGCAGGAAATTATTATCTATAAAAAAATAATCAATTCTTGAGTAGCTATAATGCACTGGTGAGTAGAACGAATATGTTCTTGAGTTTGGGTTAAGAAACCTCCAGGGGTCTGATAAGTTGTGATCCTTTAAAAACTGTGTAATTATCTTTGCAGTATTAGATGTCGTCCCCCCTGTCACAGGAGTCCTATCTAAGAGTGGATTTAAAACACAATTAAAGTCCCCAGCCATTATAATTTTATGAGTGTTCACACTGGGAATGGATGCAAATAGATTTTGCATGAATTCCTTATCATCAACATTGGGTGCATAAACATTTATCAAAATCATTTTACTGTTATATAAGTTGCCCATGACCATCACATATCTCCCTTCAGGGTCCGACACTACCTCTGATGCTACAAAAGGAACTGTTCTATGTATGAGAATTCCCACCCCTCTAGTTTTCTTTATAAAGCTAGAATGGAACATTTGGCCAGTCCAGTCTTTTTGTAATCTGAACTGATCCTTTGTTAGTAAGTGGGTCTCCTGTAAAAATACTATTTTAGCGTTTAAGCCTGTTAGGTTAGAGCATACTTTCTTTCTCTTTAATTCGTGATTCAGGCCTTTAACATTCCAGCTCACAAAGTTAACTGTCCCATCATGGAGACATTGATTCTGAGTTTTTAATGTCATTTTATAGTTTTAATTGGTAATATGGCAGTTTTAATCTTAGTTTCAAGATTCCCCAGGAGTTGTTGCATGTTAGCCTGTTGCTGCATTGATATTTATAATTATAAGGATTATAAGAATAGATTAGATATAACCTGCTCTCCTTCTCTCCCCCCTTTATCCCCCCACCCCCCCATTTTGCCTCCCCACATGAGGCTAGACCCCACTTCGCGATGTTCCAGTCCTCTGACATACGAAGAGACAGAGCACGTCCAAAACAAAACAAACCCCACCCTGCAGCGGCGTTACAGAATTAAAACAGAGATATCTTTTACAGTTAAATCCTTAATACTATCTGCCGAAAATGTTCTCATTAACAATATTTAATCTTGAAATAATCTTCAGCGCTTTTAAGTTAAGATATTAAGGTTAAAAAAAAAAAAAAAAAAAAAAACAACCCTGGGAGTGATTTTAAAAACTAGTCCAGGATAAACCTGGTAATTCATACTGTAATAGTATAATGGTAATTGTATAAATAGTAGAACAAGCATTAAACCAAGGGTATGAAGTTAAACAGTCTACTTTAAGGTATAGTAAAATAAAAAAAATAAATAAATAAATAAATTAAAAAAAAATAAAATAAAAAAAATAAAAAAAAAAAGGAAAAGAAATAAAAAAATAAATAAATAAAACGAATCCTACTTTAATCACTTCCACATTTTCACACTCACGTCTATAGCTCTATAACTCTGATTAAAACATAAACATATAACATATAAAGTCCAGATATAAAAAAAATTTTAAAAAAAGAGAATAAGAGATGTATAATTATAATACCAGTCTCTTTAAACATGGATCCAGCGATCAGATCATCGGTCTTTCCCGTGCCTTGATAGAATACGGCTCTTTAATTTTAATTAACTTTCAAAAAAAAGTGTCGGAAACAGCTTCTTTAATTCTTTTTCAGCTTCTTCTTTGCTGAAGAAAATATAATGTCCGTCTTGAACTTCCACTTTCAGTTTGGCAGGATACAAGAGGCTGTATTTGATATCGGCTTCCCGTAGCATCCTTTTAATGTCGTTGTAGGATCTGCGTTTTGCAGCTGTTGATGGTGAGAAGTCGGGAAAAATACGAATAAGATTATTTTCGAATATAATCTCTTGCTTGTGTCTGAGAAGTGCCATCACATCAAGCTTACATCTTAGTCGTTCGAAGCGGACAATAAAAGACCTAGATTTAAAGGCGCTTGGTATCTTTGTGCGATAAGCCGTGGCTATCTCATTGTCGAGTTTAAAGTCATCTCCAATTATTTTAGACAGTAATTCTACTGCAAATTTCACTGGGCTTGAGCTTTCTCGTTTCTCAGGTATACCCTCAATTCTTATATTATTTCTTCTGCACCCATCCTCCAGGGCTGCAAGTCTGTCTCCAAGTTTTTTGTATTCCGAGTTCGCAGCTGTGGCTTTTTCATCGGCGTTAGATGCCATTTGTTCCGCTGTTTCCACTCGAGCCGTGAGTCCCTGCTTAACGTCTTCCAGCTGGTCTGAAACGTCATTAATATGATCATCAAGCCTTTTCAGTTTGGAGTTAGTTTCTTCAATGTGTTCCACTAATTTCTCCAACATGCCTTTAAAGTTCACGTCGAAACGTTCAAATAGACGCGTTTCCTTATCTTTGTTATCCTTCTTGAGCTCAGTGGCCACCTTCTTAAGATCATTTGTGTTATCTTTCTTAAGCTCATTCATGGCCGTAACCATGGCAGTGGCCAGTGTAGTGTTCATCTCTTTCTGTGTAGCTATCTGTGTAGCTATCTGTGTAGCGATCATCTCTTTCAGTTCGGACAGTTCGCTTCTGCTTTCGTGCTCCGCAAGTGAAAATGCAGCTCCTGTTACAGGCTCGCGATGAGTAGATGAGAGCACGTCCTGCAGAGCCCTTTCTAGTCTCGAATGATCCTCAGTAATCGGCGATCCCTCGCGACCTGTATCACTTGCGCCTTCGCTCCCATTTTCACTCTCGACTGGAGACGATACAATGGAGCGGGGCCCCAGGAATTCTGCGCACTCTTCTGCCTGTTCCAGGTCAGTCTCCGTGATGCCATACCTTACACCTGCACTCAGGCCGGAAGTCTGTCCGGACTTCGATGCAGCTTTAAGTTTCTTTTCTGGTTCTTTCTGACTTTTCTTCTTGTTACTCATGCTTGTATGCTTGTATATTGTAGTGGAAGTTCCTTGGTCGGGTTAAATACAGGATACCTCTAAATAATATGAAATACGTGGGAAAATAAAGCCGCTGCTAGCGGAGCTCTGCTTCAGACGTCCATCTCCTATAAACGGACCAAACCAATCGATTCCTGCAACATGTTAAAGACTCCTTCACCACTTTTGTAAGTTGATTTTGATAAATATGAAAGCAATAATACACTAGCAGTAGTCTCAGCTGTAATATATCTAAAATAAAGGCCACACTCTTTCTCAGTTGAGCAAAAATGCTATTGACAATCAGAGCTTAGATATTTACAGATGCTTCTGCAGTAGTTCTAGCAAAACCCTTATGTTGTGTTAAGTTTCATGTTTATCTTTCTCATCTCACCACCTCTGTGACATTTAGTTTCAGTTGAGCAGACTGAGCTGATTTGAAGAGACTGTGGTCTTCCAGCTTCATGGGGCACGATGGACAAGAATGAAAGATCCTGAAAGTCAAATCTGACAATGTCATATACTTAAACAGCCTCTTTTCTATTATGTACTGTTATTAAAATGAAAAAAAGGAAAAGCAGAAGGAATAAATTATGAAAATTATTATTTTTTTCATACTGAAGGCAAATTTCCTTCATTCACAGGTGGTGCAAAAGGGACTGATTTCCTTCTGTACATTTTCCTTGGTTTGTCACTACTTGTCAACCTTTTATTACTTTTATGGTTAGGTAAGTATACCAAAAATGAGTGTACAGCTACATGATTTATGTTCATTTAAGACAAAAATAACAGCAACAAAACTTATTTCTATAGTACATTTTCATACAAATAGATGTTGCTCAAGGTGATTTAGAAGAAGCAACAGAACAGAATTACAATTATAAGGAGAATATGTAAATAAATAAAAGAGGAAAGTCACTAACAGAACTAGCTATATCCTAAATTTCTGTTAACTATGGACAGTTTTTAAATTTGTAATAGCTACAGTGCCCATAAAAAGTATTCACCCCATTGTAGTTTTCAGTTTTATCATTGCACAATATTAAATCCCAGTGGATTTAATTTGTCTTTTTTGAAACTGATCAACAAAAAAAGACTCTTTAATGCCAAAGTGAAAACAGACGAGTGGTGTAAATGAATTGCAAATATAAAACACACATTCATTGACCTCATAAGATTAGATTCCCAAGGGGATATTCAGATGCATACAGCAACAGGAACATAAAAACAAGGATAAAGACTCAAAGGACAAATAATCAATCATTCAATAATAAATATATATTGTGCAGATGTTTCAAAATGAACTTAGTGCATTGGGAGGAAGCATTGACTTGCCTGATAACAATGGGCAAAAAAGATCCCCAGAGATGCTTCTTAGCACACTGTAGTGACAAAGTGCTCAAAGAGAGGTGATTTTTTAAAATAGCATTCATTTTTTTCCCCTATCCTCTTTTCCACAACAAATTTCTGTGTGTCCAGGGTTCGCCCTGTGATAACGTTTGTTCAGACATTGTGCTTCTTTTGAGCTCAATTTGCATTACCAGGATACCACAGCATAGAACACCACACTGGCTACTATGGACTGGTAGGACATTTCCAACAGCAAGTGTTCATCCCCTTCAAAATGACACATCACTGGGGCAGCCCAATGACTTTATAAGTCCCATCATTAGTTCAATGGAGATCACCTGTCTGTGGTTTCACGTGATTGTGCCTGAAGGGTAAACTTGAAGTGAGTCAATATGGTGGCCTGACCTACAAAATAAAAATTAAAAAAAACAACAAGCAACTCCATGAAAACCAGAAGTCACAGAATGGAGATAAGAAAATCTCCAAGTGATTAAATATCCAGTTAAATCAGTCATGAAGAAATGGAAAGAGTATGACAGAGCTGGAAATCTGCTAGAGCAGGCCATCCATAAAAACTGAAGTAGACAATTGAGGGAGGCTGCCAGGAGACCTCTGAGAACTCTGAAAGAGTCACAAGTCAGTGGATGACATTGGGGAGAAAGAGCAGACAACAATTGTGCCCAGGAGCATCACCAGTCACAGCTTTATGGAAGAGTGACAAAAAGAAAAGGTACACAAGACATCCTGTCAGGAGGCACGTGGGATACTCTTAAGTCAGCTGGAAGAAGATTATGTGGTCTGGTGAAACCAAAATTGGAGCTTTGTGGTCATTGCACAGTTATCAAAAGCACATCAACTCCACCGTGAAACATAGCTGAGGCAGCATCAGGCTGTGATGCTTCTTTGCAGCTGTCCCTGGAAGGCTTGCAAGAGGAGAATGATTACAATAAAATATGAAGAAATTGTGGAGGAAAGATAGATGGAGACTGCAGGAAACCTGCACCTTGGCTGAAGACAACAAACCCAAGAATAAAGCCAAAGCTCCACAGGAATGGCTTCAAAACAACAATGGGAATGTCCTGGAGCTGACAAATCAGAGTCGAGATCTCAGTCCAATGGAAAATTTGGGTTGGCATAGATAATGGTAATTCACTTGTGATCACTGTGAATTGATAGAGCTTGAGCAGCTTTTCAAAGAAGAATGGGGAAAAACGGCAGAGCTGATACAGAGAGACCAGTAAACTCAGACATAAGGCACTCATGGCTGCCATCTACTAAATACTCACTTGAATATGTAGAATAATTATGCCATCAATTATTTTGTGTTTTATATAATTGGCACCACATTTTCAGAGACCTGCTTTCACTTTGGCATTGAAGCCTTTTTCTGTTGATTAATGTCAAAAAAGCCAAATTAAGTCTGCTATTATACAGTGTCGTATAACATGAAAATAAGAAAACTTCTAAGGGGTGAAGACTTTTTATAGGCATTACACTGTATACTAGTAAATGTCAGAGTCCAAAGATGTAGTCAGACAGGAAGGGAGAAGAGGAAATCAAAAACCCAGCCAGTGGGAGGCTCAGGAAATAAAAATCAAGTCAAATTAAAATCAGTGGAAGATATTTTACTTTTTTTTTTTTACTTTAGGGAATGTAGTATTACTCAGTTCTGAAATTTAAAAAGAGAACATGCTCTTTGTTCTGAAAAAATCAGTCAATGCTTTTGCTAACTGATGGCAGAATTGATCTTTCACAGCACAGCAATTTCAAGACGTCATACAGTGCACTTACTACTGACAAAAATATACTGATAGTCATTCTTACTTTCTGGCAGCATGTTTTTTCAAACAAAACTTCATTACAGGGATACAATGTGATCAATCCATAAAAATGGGGTAATTTCAACAACCTTTACAAAACTGATCCATGTTTTTAGCAAGATATACCCAGTAAAAACATTTCATAATAAAAGGCAAACTGAAAACTATGCAGTATCCGCAATAGATAGAAACTGATGCAACACAATACATACATGGCTTATGGGTAGTTCAAACATGCACACGCGCAGCACTCTGTCATTAGTCTAGTTGAAGCCAAGATGAAATGAACATGGATGGTCCACTGTGGAATTGCACCATTGTTGAACAATGCACTGTAGTGAGTAGAGGAAGTGAAACCTGCTGAAATTCATTGAAGGATGTTGGCTCAGTATGGAAGTGAAAACAGCAATGAAAAGTTTATAAATGGGCAGAAATGTTTAAAGCAGGAAAACAAGTGTAACTGATAAAGCTCGATCATCACTGAGCACACAAGGTGAATGCCTTCATCAGAGAAGGTCAATGGATTACGTTGTCCACTGTTTCTGCACATTTGGATGTGTATGATGACTTAGGGTACCATAAAGTTAGCACAAGATGAATACCCAAGAAGCTTACTGATCTGCACAAGCTGACACAATACAACATGTTTGTAATGGCTTATGGGTAGTTTGAACACCTATGGTGCAGCACTCTACTGTTAGTCTAACTGAAGCCAAGGTGAAAATGAACATGGACACACCCCGGTAAAATTGTACCATTGTTGAACAATGCACCATTGTGATATTACTTTGAGCAGAAGGAGTGAAACCTGCTGAAATTCACTGAAGGATGTTGGCTTGTGCAGATCAGTAAGCTGCTTGGGTATTCATCTTGTGCTAACTTTATGGTACCCTAAGTCATCATACACATCCAAATGTGCAGAAACAGTGGACAACGTAATCCATTGACCTTCTCTTATGAAGGCATTCGCCATGTTGATGTGCACTTGTGGGCTTATTGATGATCGAGCTTTATCAGTTACACTTGTTTTCCTGCTTTAAACATTTCTGCCCATTCATAAACTTTTCATTGCTGTTTTCACTCCCATACTGAGCCAACATCCTTCAGTAAATTTCAGTAGGTTTCACTCCTTCTGCCCAAAGTAATATCACAATGGTGCATTGTTCAGCAATGGTAGAATATTACCGGGGTGTGTCCATGTTCATTTTCACCTTGGCTTCAGTTAGACTAACAGTAGAGTGCTGCACCATAGGTGTTCAAACTACCCATAAGCCATTACAAACATGTTGTATTGTGTCAGCTTCTATCTGTTGTAATTTTCAAATTGCCTTTACTTTTTTGATTTACCCTATACCTTCTCCTGTTTCCTAAATTCTGTTAAAGAGCCAAGTATAGGAGTACCTCTGGTTAAGTCCACATTGCTATAGTTTGATTTAAAAACACAGATGTTAGTTTCCATTTACACCTTTCATCTACACCAACCTAGCATTTTTAACCCCCAAAAGAAGAGACTCTTGAAAGCGCTCTCCAGAGAAGTAAACTTCTGAAAACGCTGCCTTGGCGCTGAAAAGATGAATATATAGACTTTTTAAAATGCAGTCCTAATAACATTTTGATTTGTTTGTGCTCATTACACAGCCCATCCCTGATTGGATACTGTTCATTACAATGCCTCATACTCTGATTGGTCACCCTGCATGGAATTAAACCATATTTAAACATAGTGGACAAAGAGGAGTTGCTTTTCATGGCACTTTTTGTGTTACTTACCTTTATGCATCTACATTTAATTTTGTACTAGAACTTTAGAGAATTCTAGACAAGAACAGGCCCTTCAGCCCAACAACGCTCACCAGTCCTATGCACTTAATCCTTCTAAAATAATCAAGTCAAGTTTTGAAAGTCCCTAAAGTCCTACTGTCTACCACACTACTTGGTCACTTATTCCTGGTCCTTGTGATTTGTTTGATTTCAGCCTATTTAATCTAAACAGCATACACTCTACAATTTCCAGATCTCTCAGTACCTCCTTAGTAGTCCCTGTTACCGCTCAGAGGTTACTCACTTCCCCACATGCATTCGTTATTTCACTGTCTGTATTTTTTTTTATTCTTCTTAACTATTTCTGATGCACTTCACCTCCTCCTTGACTATTCCTTTACTACTAAAATACTGAAAAAACTATTATTGGGTCGTCATTTGCCTTATCTGCTATATTCCTCTCTAGGTGCTTTTTAGCTTCTCTAATGTCCTTCTTAATGGTTGCCCTCATGTTCTCATATGCCCTGCAATTCACATCACAGTTATTAGTCTTATGTGTCTTATTTGTCTGTTTTTCCTTCGCAGCTTATTTTTTCATTATTTGTTTAATTTCCTACTAAGTCCAATTTTAGGTATGTACCAGTCCTGCATTATATGTAAAATGTTTTTAAACCTGTTCCACTGTTCCTCAACTTTCTCCACACTTAAAAGCTTCCATACTCCTTTGCTGCATCTGCTCAAAATTTGCACCACCAAAGTTACACTAAACAGTTTTAGTCTTTGCAGCCGCACTCTTACAAAATACTGAGAATTGTATTATATTATGGTCACTTGACCATAGTGATTCAATCGCCTCGACACCCTCAATTCCATCCTAATTATTACAAAATACTAAATCTAGACAAGCTTCACCCTGCGTTGGTACTTTAACATATCATGTTAAAAATCGGGAATGAACTACCTTCAACTTTCTCACATACTCACACATAGAGGTGGGGAAACGTTTCAGGTAAAGTATCACTTCTGGTTAGTGGAAATTGATAGAAATCTACATTTTGCACCTAATACTTACATTCAAAATTTGGTTGACCTAAGTGAAAGCGTACTCAAGTTATCTTATTTGTATACACACACAGATAGACACGTAGACATAATTCCAAAAATGGTATTTTCGGACTCAGGGAAGTCGAAAACTTCGAGATTCATCAAAATCTCGAAATTGACTTTTTGGACAATTCCAATATTTTCCCTATACTTTGTATATGAGAAAGTAAAAAAAAGTCACTGATTACTTCTGAAAACTCCTTCTCTTGTGCTCTGCTATTTTCAAGGATACCCCAGTTATTATTCGGGAATTTAAAGTCCCCCATCACTATAATATCTCCCTGTAAACTTGCCTTTTTAAAATTACTAAAAAGATGTATATTGAAATTTCTGTCTGCATTCGGTGGTCTGTAATACACTTCTAAAATATGATCTCTTTCCCTAAAGCTTTCCAGATGAAGTCAGATGTTCTTACTATGTTCTAGTCATCCCCATCTTTGTTATTTAGCCAGGTTTCCATTATTGCTATAATATTGTAATTATGCTCACCTATATACAACTTCAACTCACTTGTTTTATTTTTGATATTTATAGCATTAAGACAAGCTGTTTTTAATGTGCTACTCATTTTACTTTTTCATTGAAACGTTAGGTTAGAATTTACATTACTATTCATTTTTATTTCTACACCATTGTTTGTTCCTCCATGTATAGTTCTAAACCTGGCCTGTCCTAAACTCTCTGTCCCCCCATAGCCTAGTTTAAACAATCCTCGACTAGCCTACTCATACACCTCCCCAACACCTTCGTGCCCCTCCAGTTCAGATGCAACCCGTTATGGTGGAACAGGTCCCATCTGTTCCAAAACTCGTCCCAATGCCTCATAAACCAATACCCTTCTATCCCATACCAAGATTTGTGTCATGCATTAAGCCTTCTAATCTCCTCAATCTTACTTGGACTGGCATGTGGCACAGGCAGAAAAGATTACCTTGTCAGTTCTGCTCCTCAGCCTAGCTCCTAACTCTTTAAATGTGGATTGCAGAACTGACAGACTACTATTATGTATGTCACCTGTTCCAATACGGTCAATGACAATTGGATCCAACTCCACTCTGGCCAAGAGCCTATCAGTCCTTCCAGGGAGGTCCACCTGGATGCTTTCACAAAAGTTATCTCTTTGTGGCATTTCTAAATGATACAGAAGTACAGCACAAGTTTACCTCCCCAAACTCAACTGGTACTTGGAGAGGATAGAGGCAGCTGTGAGCAATATGTCCTAGTTGTCCAAAGCTAACACAGGGGTGAGGAACTACGTGAACACTCATGAAATTGTAAAACTAAATTTTTAGTTTCAAGGAACCTAAGCCATAAACCTGAATTTCTCAGACATTACTATTTATCTATTTACTGGTCAATTATATTCAAAATGTTGACATTAGGGCATTTGCAACCCTTCATTCTTATATAAGATTTCAACTTCCACATTAATAATTAGTAAAGGAAGGGAAGAATTTCACTGCACTCTGTACATTTGTCAACAATGAACCTATACGGTAGACTTGTAACAATTAAAATTAAAAGGAATTTAATTTGTCTGAAGTAATATAATATACATGTTTTTATTTTAGCCAAACAAAAAAGATGTGCATCTTGTGGAATATTTAAGAAGTTTCAGGAGCCTCACCAAGACTCCCATGAGGTATTTATTTGTATTACCTTATGTAAAGTATGTTGTAACTTCATTCTTCCATTTTCCAGTATTGTAGTGATTGCCCTCAGGAGCAGATGTTGTTAACGTCAACACACTGGCATGGGATGTTGACCCTGATTAACTCATTTATGACAAGTGTCAGCAGGTTGAATGTCTGAATGGTTGTCAAGTGACTGACATTTCACCAGCATTGCATTGTCAAGCATTTCCTCTTCTTATAACATTCATTGGTGTTTACTATCTTATTTATAAAGTCTACGCGTGGAAGTGTGTGTGTCTGTCCGGCTCAGAAGTGAGAGGTGGAGTCGGGATAAGGGCTTCATCTCCGAGGAAACAAATACAAGACCAGCACGTCGGCAATCAAAATGAAACATCTGAAGAGAGAGTTACTTGCTTATTCACTATTACAGAAGCATGGCGAGTGCATCGGCAAAATGGTATCCCTTTTACTTATCCTCCTGCTGCTAATATACAAGCGAGGCGAGCATGTCGGCAAAACTAAACCTCAGAAGAAAGATGGTCGCTTAGCCACTAATGCACAAACAATGCGAGTACATCTGCAAAATGAATCCTCTGAGGAGAGAGACGCCTAGAGTAGTTCCTTTCAATTACCTGACATCTCTACATTTTCAGTTTATTTTCTGACGATTTCAATAGTTTCTAGGACCCCGGACTTTTTACAGCACGGGCTTACATACCTGTTATTGTATATTTGTCCAAGGTGAAATACAACATCTGGACACAATTACAAAAGATGAGTCAGTGGTGAAGGCACACTGACAAGTAGGTAGCACCACCTTTTACATGCATTAAGACATCTTTAGATATGCTTTTGTGAGACATGTACAACCAGGAGAAGATCCTCGGTAAGAGGGGTGTCCAAGAACCTGATGGTGACTTTAGCTGAGTTATAAATAACCTGTGCGGAGAAAGACATTCATCATTGCAACGGTCCACCAATTGGGACTTTATGACAGAGTGGACAGACAGAAGACTATCCTCAGTAAAAGACACATGGAAACCTGCTTGACATTTGCAAAATACATCTAAAGGTTTCTCACACTGATAGAAATAAAATTGTCTGGTCTGATGAAACCAAGGTGAGCATCATGTCTGTAGGAAATCAGGCACTGCTCAACACCTGCATAAAACCATTTTAATGGTGAAGAATGGTGGTTGCTGAATCATTGAGTGGGTTTGTTTTTTAACAGCAGGGACTGAGAAACTAAATGGGATTGAGGGAAAGCTGAATGTAGTAAAGAGCTACATTTAGTAAAGTAGTAATTGAGATACCTTTAATGAAAATTTCCTCCATGGTGCTCTGGACATCAGAGTGGGCCAAAGATTTGTCTTCTAACAGGACAATGGCCGTAAGCACGAGAAGTGGTTTAGGTAAAACTCTTTGAAAGTTCTTGAGTGACACAGTCAGACTTGAACCCACTCAAAAATCTCTTCGGAAACCTGAGAATAGCTGCCCACTGTCTATCCTGATAGAGCTTGAGAGGGTCTGTAGAGAAGAATGGTAGAAAATCTCCTAATCCAGATGTGTGAAGTTTGTCACATCAGACCCAAGAAGACTTGGTGCTTCAACTAAGTACTGAGTAAAGGGTCTGAACACTTTTACAAAAAAAAATTAGAATCCTGTTTTCACTTTGTTATTTTGGGCGGCACGGTGGCGCAGTGGTAGCGCTGCTGCCTCGCAGTTAGGAGACCCGGGTTCGCTTCCCGGGTCCTCCCTGCGTGGAGTTTGCATGTTCTCCCCGTGTCTGCGTGGGTTTCCTCCGGGCGCTCCGGTTTCCTCCCACAGTCCAAAGACATGCAGGTTAGGTGGATTGGTGATTCTAAAATTGGCCCTAGTGTGTGCTTGGTGTGTTTGTGTGTGTCCTGCGGTGGGTTGGCACCCTGCCCGGGATTGGTTCCCTGCCCTGTTGACTGGGATTGGCTCCAGCAGACCCCCGTGACCCTGTGTTCGGATTCAGCGGGTTGGAAAATGGATGGATGGATTTGGGTATTGAGTGTTGCTTGATGCAGGAAAAATGATTTAGTTTAAATGATTTTAGGACAAAGTGTGAAAAAGTGAAAACTTTCTGAAGGCAATGATGGAATTTCGTCTTTATCCAGCAAACAGTAGTTAGGATTTGAGCTGACATAAATGACTAACCCGTACTAGAATCAGATTGGAAATTAGTAAACTAAACCTTGACGTTCAATTGTAAATCAGATTTAACAGGTTTACATGAAAAACATGCTCAACACTGATAAGCTACTTGGAGCAAGCTGGTCCAGATGTCACTGTGTACACCTTCACATACACCTTCCAATCTTTTCAAAGCATCCATTGCTGGGGACTGGAGTGTGACATCACTCAGAACAGGTAGCACTTACAGATCACATTAAATGTGTGTGTGTGTGTGTATTGGGTGCGTGTGTGTGTGTGTGTGTGTGTGGTAAAAGCTCATCCCATGGAGCTGCTTCTAGCCCAGTTTTTACTTGATGAGAAAGCTCTGAATGATTGTAATGTTTATTTGAAAATATAATAATTCTTTTGAAATGTGCACGTAATTGCTCCATCAGTTGAAGTCTTCTCCCAGTATCGCACCATATCTGTTTAACTGATTGTGTTTTTATACCTTTGCAGTCTTTGTTGTAGTCATGCTTCATTAGTAAAGATAGTACTTACTTTGACTGGGGGAGTATTGATGTGTTGGGCCGTAAATAAAATCAGCTTATTTATTTCTCATCTAGAGCAATCTACATTACGCTGAAGTGATGACTTCTGAAATCCGTCAGCAAAGGAAAGAAGCGGAAACAAGGACAACGTATGCTGAAGTACAGATGAGGAAAGCTTTATAAAACTGAACTTCAGACTCTGAAATGGGCTCATTTGTCAGCCTTACCTCCTTCTATCACCACAGTGGTGACTAAGAACTTTCTTTTTTATATAGGATATGAAAACATAAATATAAATATAATGTGTTATTCTGTATGGATCATTGAATACATAGCACACAAATTAATGACTTTCTTTATTCATCTCTAATCTATCATTTGTATTTATTTCATACCTTGACAGTTGTAATGCTGTGTCATTCTCTGTTGTACCATTGCAAATTGTCATGTCATGTCATTTTCTAACCTGTTTAACGCAGACCAGGGTCATGAGGGTTTGTTCTCCTATCCCAGCTAACACAGGGCATAAGGCAGGAACAAACCCCGGACAGAGCACCAGCCCTTCACAGGGTAAGCACACACACTCACACCAAACACACACAATTTAGCATTGTCAATTCACTTAATCTGAATTTTCTTGGACAATGAGAGGAAACTCATGGAACCGTAGGAAGAACATTGGGTCTAGAAGAGATCTGTTATGATTTGGAGTTCCAAAGGGCCTCCAAAAGACCCTCAAAGCTGGCCAGGACCTTTACTGATGAGTCTAGCAGAGCATCACTAGCTGCAGTAGGCCTCAAACACTACCGGCTGGCTTCAGCAGGAGTAGGCCTCAAAAATGGGAAGCTGGCAAACCAGCAATAAAGAACTCAACAGTTAAGCAAAATTCCCACAAGGAAAAGGGTAACCACTCACCTTCAGCATCAAGCTTAAAGGGCATGAAATGATCTTTAAAAAGAAGATTTATTACCACATTTCAAAAATTCAAGGCAAGGCTAAAGACACAAAAAGAATTGCCTAAAAGTCAATTTTAATTAAACACATTCTCAATATGAAATTCAGAAATCAGGATGCTAAAGACAGACTGAGAAAAATCAGCTGCTGAAGCCATCTTCTGACTCAAATAAAAATCTAGGAGGACCCAGAAGCTACAACATCAGGATGGTCTCTTGGGAAATCGCCCACAAAACACAAGGAAGAAATGCAAACTTAAAGGTACATTACACAAATAACCAATAGTAAACAAAATCAATAGAAATAGCATACAAATAAGAAACATATCAACTCAAAATGGACAAAAACAACAACAAACATTAAATCAATAAAAATTCAGACTGTTACATAATAAGACCACTTTCTATCTTCACTCCCAGAAACTTGAGGGATTGATGGACACCAATGCTTCGAGGATTGGAGTTAAATCTATTGTTTCCAACTTGGACTGGCTGTGGTCTGATTGTCAAGAAGTCTACTATACAATTGTGGAGGAGTGTTTCCAGGCCTAAAAGAACAAGATTGTCTACCAGGTTCTGAGGAATATTTGTGCTGAATCCAGAGCTGAAATCTAACAGTAGCATCTGCACTATGTGTCTCTATTCACCAGGTGTGCCAAACTCAGGTGGACTTCCATGGCTATGGTGTGATGCATGATGACTTGGGCTACTGTACATTTTGTGTAACATGGAAATCCAAACAGTTTACTGATCTGATAAGATAACATTGTTCAGTGAATTTCAGCAGGATTCACTCCCAAAAAAATCTCACTACAGCACTTTGTTGAACAACAGTGCAATCCCACAGATGAGCATCCATGTTCATTTGACTTTGGCTTCAACTAGACTAATGGCAGAGCGCTATGCTGAGTGTGTTCAAACTACCCATAAGTCACTGTGGTGTGTTGCGTCAGCTTCTATCTGTTGAGGTTACTGCATAATTTTGCACTACTGCATAATGATTACATCTTGCCTGAAGAAGGGGCCTGAGTTGCCTGGAAAGCCTGCATATTGTAATCTTTTTAGTTTGCCAATTAAAGGTGTCATTTTACTTGGCTTTTCTCTACATTCATAATGGCTAACACGGTACAACACCCTAGTACTGCATAATTTTCAAATTGCATTTGTTATACGATTTACCCTCACCTTTTTTTACATCACATGGTAATTTGTTTTACTTCAGGATTGTACATAGGTCAGTTTTCTCAGAAATTAGTTTTATTTTCAACTAGCTGTCCCCCGTGGCTCCACCCACGTAGTAGTGAAACAGAACATCCATCCATTTTCCAACCCGCTGAATCCGAACACAGGGTCACGGGGGTCTGCTGGAGCCAATCCCAGCCAACACAGGGCACAAGGCAGGAACCAATCCTGGGCAGGGTGCCAACCCACCGCAGGACACACACAAACACACCGCACACACCAAGCACACACTAGGGCCAATTTAGAATCGCCAATCCACCTAACCTGCATGTCTTTGGACTGTGGGAGGAAACCGGAGCGCCCGGAGGAAACCCACGCAGACACGGGGAGAACATGCAAACTCCACGCAGGGAGGACCCGGGAAACGAACCCAGGCCCCCAGATCTCCCAACTGCGAGGCAGCAGCGCTACCCACTGCGCCACCGTGCCGCCCCAGTGAAACAGAACAAACTTTAAAAAATCAATAAAAAATGTAAAAAAAATGTACTGTAATTCTGGTCAAACAGAAGGTAGGTACACTCTCATGTCAAACATTGCCACTGTATCTGACAGGACGGGCGTCCCCCACATGGGGAAAAAAGCATGTGACCATGATATCTCTGCCAATCAGCAGCTACCCTCTAAAACACGGGTAGCTCTGATCTCTCAAAAATGTCAAACATCACTCCTTAACAATCTGTAGATGATAATGTATGCTGAACAAACAGGTATCGCTAGCTAAGTGGAGACAAAGTGCGCTCCAACACGTGGCGAGAGGTAGAGAGACTCGAACGACTCCCGAGGTCCCTCAGCTTCTCTCTCAGATTCGCACAAATAAATCAGTACTGCAAAGCAAACTCTAATACTTAGCATGATGAGAGAAGTTGAAAAATCAACTGGAATGTTCAAGCAGATTATAGAAGAAAAACCCGTTAAGTACTTCTCTCGAAAAAAGTGTACAGACAGAGAGACGTTGCATTTTATATATATATGTAAATGATAAATTTTCAGTTTTACAACATATTGAAAAAATATGAAGAACACAGTGAATTTAATTCTAGTTTGAGAAAGAAGGAGTGATGTAAACTGCGGAGTGTTTCTGGATGTTTTATGGTTAAAATATATGATAGTTGTACTGACTGAAAAGGCAGACAGTGAAAAATTTCATGAGAAATGACCAGGATAAATAGCCATGGTAAAAGAGCAAAGGAAGGGTCATAAAAAAGATGGGCCTTCTTGTTATTCCAGCTCATCCGTTTACTCAGCACCCAATCTCTACTCAGCTTGGTAAATTATCACCAACACCTGCCAAGTCATTATGGAACCTTGGAGTGGTGATCAATGACCAGCTGTCCTTCAAGGACCATGTTGCTATGGTCTTGCAGTCTTGCAGATTCACTCTGTACAATATTTGCAAGATCAGAGTAAGATCACACTGAATCCTCCAGCATCTTCACAAGGTCCTTTGCTGTTGTTCCGGGATTGATTTGCACTTTTCTTTGCCAAAGTACATTCTTCTTTAGGAGACAGAATGCGTCTCCTCCCAGAGCTGTATGATGGCTGTGTGGTCCCATTGTGTTTAAACTTGGGTATTCTTGTTTGAACAGATGAACGTGGAAGTTTCCGGCACTTGAAAATTGTTCCCAAGGATGGACCAGATTTGTGGAGGTCCAACAATCAGACTACACATGCAAGTTCAAGTCCATATAATCAAACACAACAACTGTTACATTCATGTCTACAAAGGGACAAACTCAGCTAAGCACAGAAAAGAGCAAGCAACCCCAAGTGAATTTTGTTAATTGAAGCTTGCAGGTCTACAAGGCTACGTGAAAAATTTTATGCTTATATTTTATCTTTTTTTTCTCGTTCTTCATCCTGTAAAGCACTTTGAGCTGCATCATTTCTATAAAAATGTGCTATAGAAATAAATATTGTTGTTGTTGTGCATCTGGTTACTTTGTCTCTGTTATATGCCATTTTTCTATGAGATGCATAAAAACACTGGTAATGTTTGTGGTGCACCATCTGTTGGAATGAAAGATGCGATGGATTTTATTACTACATACATTACGAATTACATTCCAACAATGTGTCCAACAGATAAACAGACAGAAATCGGCATATTTGATTTCAACCCATCTGAAATGGGTAGCACAGCTAGTATTTAAATAAAGCAGAAATGTTTTTGCGCAATAAAATCTAAGCCAAAGCTAAAAATACTGTTAAACACACTGGAATTAGGAGAGTTTTTGTACTGGGCAAAAACAGGGAAGGAATTAAGTGTGATACTGCTGCTAACTTTTGTTCTGTGGTTTGTCTCCTTACAATGAAGGAGAAAAGTCCAGTTGACCAATGGGGTCACCTTCTCTGCGGTCAAAAGCCACACCCCTTCTAGTAATGTCTGTATATAACCAAGAGTCCCCCCAGAAGGCAATGTTTAGCTATGGACCAGCTTCTGATGATCATGGAGCTCAGAGACACTGAAGTCTTTTATGTTTTGAGGCAACTATTTATTTAGCATGATTGTGCTTTCCTTTCTTCTTCATGACTCCAAAGTTAAACAGATCATTCTACTGGACTCTCAACCCTTATTGCTTTGTTATTTGTTTCATTTTACAATACATTATGAAGGAAAACTGAAACTAAAGTGAATTTCCAAGCATGATCAGAAATAATTTACAAATTAAAAGGCTACTGTATAATAACCTTGCCTCATCAGTAAGTCAGTCATTCTCCAACCCGCTATATTTTAACACAGGGTCATGGGGGTCCGCTGGAGTCAATTCCAGCCAGCACAGGTCACAAGGCAGGTACCAATCCCGGGCAGGGTGCCAACCCACCGCAGACCTTGCCTTGTGCTTTAGCAAATTATTAGACAAGATGAAGAATTGCTTGGTGATGAATGTGCACACACTGATGCTATTCAAAGAGTCCCAGACCATTCTGCTTAATCAACAGCTAAAATGGAATCACTTGTTCTTAATTATGTTTCCAAAAGGCCAGTCACACAGAGCTAAGGACACTCTAAAGAAAAATGCATACAAGCCTGGGGTTGTTTGTGCTTTATTCCAAATACAATCAATGGAATTAGCTGTCTAATTAGACATGGTCCAATTCCTGACAAAGACAAGACGGCTTCTTTAATGCCAGACCTAACTGTACTTCTGGTGCCACAACATTGAACATTAGAAGCACTTCTGCGTCAAGTGGAAGCGCCCCAAAGTAGGGTCACTGCTCCCCTGCAGCTTCCCCTGGTAGCACCCAAGCAACAGGGCTGACCATCTGGACTGCAACTCCCATCATGCTGTGCGGGTGTACAAATGAAAGCTCTGCCAAGGGCGTGTTGCCACTTAGTGTGTCAACAGAATATATGACCCCAAGAAGCAGAAATCCACTGCACTTCTGCTGTAGCCTCCAGACTTGGAAATGTACCAACAACCAACCCAGATGGAATGCCAGTCCATCCTTTTTCTTTCATTATGGCATCCCAGCTGGGTAATGAATCACCCTCCATTCTGGTTGGGATGCCAGTCCATCCAATACGGGACTCATACTCATCAGTGTGGCTTTGCAACTGTACAATCACACAGTTTCTTCATAACAGATAGTTTTAGTAGGATGTCTGTTCTTGTGATGTGTATGTCATTTTAAGATTTCCAGCTCTGTTGTTATTAGCATTCAGTATATTTGCATGTTTGGAGGAGATTATAAGGAAAATTGTTTGGTATAAATTGTGAAATTTAACTATGATAAAAATGCATAGCAACTGCAGATTAAGGAAAAGGAAGAAAGCATATGACAGAACACCATAAAAGTTTACATAAAGCAGACCATTCAGCTCAACCTAGCTCACCAGTTCCTTTTCAACTAACCTTTTCTAAATATGGACAAGATGAGAACTGAAGCTTTCAAATTGTTAATCTCTCTATTTATTTATTTTTTTGTGTATCATTCTATGCATCTGGTGTTACTTCTGTAAATTAAAAACTTGTTAACATTTCTATGAAAATTATCACCCCTATCATGTCACCTCTTAAATTCAAATTCATCTTTCCTGGTAGCTCATATTTCACAATTCATAGTCAAGTGTATAAAACAAAAAATACATGGTCAGCCAGAAATATCATTTTTGTGATCAAATTGCATTAGGAAATGATACACATTTAATATGTTTAGTTTTCTCCTTATTTTAAAAAAAAAAGTTAATCTGTAATCCCATTTCTGAAGACAAATTAGCAGCGACTTTTCTTCAAATAGTCCAAAAAGAAATGAACATGAACGTACTGAAATGGGAAGTTAAAAAGTCACAGCTTGGAACTTCAAAAACAAATTAACTGCACATTGAATACAGCATAAGGCTGGATTGGGAGTGCTTTTTGAGCCATTCCACTTTGAGAAGAAGTACCCCGATCATACATTTCCCAGGAGACTTTGCAGTAGCCTGGATCCCCGCAACAGACTACTGCTGTTTTATTTTGTTTTTTAATAGATTTTCTCTTCCACTGCCACCTATTTCCAATGACCAGTTCCCTACACCATCCCTACTACATTGATAACTCCTTCCATGTCAACTGAAATGGCTGGTGATGAGTCCACCACTGGCCATCAATATGGGCTGTCCATAACTGAAGATTAGCGGAGGAAACTACACACAGGAAAAGCTGTGGAGTCAGTCTGTGAGATCTTAACTTTGTGGTGTCACCTGTTCAGTCTGTCTCTAAGTCTCTAGAAAGTGATACTGCTGTGGAAAACATCTGGCATTGTTCCTGTTCCAAAAAAGACAGGCACCTCTTCACCTCATGACTACAGACCAGTGGCACTTACTGTACTTTTCACATCATGAAGACCTTGGAGAGGCTGGTCCTGGACTATAGGAGTTCTCTTGTGGCAGACCAACTGGACCCAGTTTGCCTATCACACAAAGACTGGAGTCGAAGATGAAACTATCTGTCTGCTCCACAAGGCTTATTCTCAACTGGACAAAACTGGCAGCATTGTGATAATCATGTGTTTTGATTTCTACAGTGCCTTTGATACAATCCAGCCATCCATGTTAAGGTGGAAAGTTAGAGATCTGTAGGCGGATGAGTCTGAGGTGTGCTGATGATGGACTATCAGTCAGGCAGACCACAGTTTGTGAGGCTCAAGGACTGTGTGAGCAACACTGAAGAAGCACATGAACAGGCCGGTCTGCTTACTCTTCACTCTGTACACCTCAGACTAGAAATACAATAGAAGTTATCTATCTATCTATCTATCTATCTATCTATCTATCTATCTATCTATCTATCTATCTATCTATCTATCTATCTATCTATCTATCTATCTATCTATCTATCTATCTATCTATCTATCTATCTATCTATCTATCTATCTATCTTTTCTTCACTTCTACACCTTCCATCACTAATTGCTCCTCTTTCCTTTTTAAAAATAAACCAATAAACTGTATTAATACTGTACTTTATCTAACATGAACTACTGCTTACATTTCTTTGTCTTTCCCTAAATAATGTTTTCCATTAAAGTACCTGTGATACACATTGAGCTATCCTGCCTACATTTTAAACCTCACTGGCCTGATTTTCTTTTATTTTTGTGACAAAAAGTAAGTTTTTCTTCCTTTGTACATATTAATGAAAGTGTTTTTGTACTTTCTTTTCAGCAAATTGATTTAAAAAATATAAATACTACTAAATAGTCTGGACAGCATTATATTATTATTATTATTATTATTATAATTATTATTATTATTATTATTATTATTGTTATTAACAGACATGGTAACAATAGCATATTATACTGGACTAAAGCAGTAATACTGACGTGTTATTTATTTATTTATTTATTTATTTTTGTATGTGTCCCTTTCTTCTTTCAGAATTAACGGTTTCTAGTATCCTTTACCATGACTACCACTAGTGTTCTTATGTGAGTCTTTGTTTGTAGTAGCTTGTAGTTTTCCTCTCAAGACAAAGTTTTATTTCTTTAATTGCTGTACTGATCGATTGTGTTGTTTTAACAGAGCCAACATCACCTGAGGTGTTGAAACAACACAAAGTTTAATAAAAAAACAACTTTTTGGAATATTGGGCTTGTTGAATATTGACTTGACTTTTTAACTTTTTTTTTCAATTAACAAATCTTAACATACAGTGATAGATTTCTCAAAACAGTAAGAGTAGAGGCGCAATAAGTGGTTTGGCACAATTAACTGTCTTGACCAGGCACCCTCCATAATCATGACACAATCATTTGTGGTGGTGTGGGACTGGTGTGTGTGTGTATGTGAAGCTTTGCTTTTTGTAGGACTTGTCATGATTTTGGTTTGTCTCTTATCTGCTACAGTAGCCAACTCCAGCACTCCATCAATCAGCTGAGTGAACATCTGCTTGGCAAGAAGCTGGTTGAGGATTGCAACCAGCCTGTAAAGTGCACCAGTGAAGTGGGCATCCAGCTGTGACCAGCCCTGGTCTTTGTCCATCCTGTCTGTCTGTCTTTCTGTCTGTGTCTCTCTCTTTCTCTCTCTCTCTGTCTGTCCACCCCTCCCACCTTTTCGTTTTAAACCAGTCCTCTCTTTTCCACAGGGGAAAGGGAGGGCAGGGATCCTACTGCTCTGGATGGGACTGAATCAGACAACGACAGTGACAGCGTCAACAAGGGTTTCTAGGAGGAGGTGGTTGAGGAGCCCCTGGACCAAATCCTCTCAGTCTGTAGGAGGACTTCGCCTCACCAACTGCCAAACCCACGTTGTCGGAGATGTCCCAGACATGCACTGCCACTGGTTCCTCACAGTCTGGGCAAGCCGATCAGGAGACCACCATTGGAAACAGGGCCATTCACAGGTTGTGCCATGAGCTGTCACTCTCACTCTCTCCCTCTCCCCTTGGCTAACAGCACGTGGTCAACCTGGCCTGCAATGTCATGGGGCTGTGTCACCATGCCTACATGATGCAGTGCCAAATGGCGGAGATCACGACCCTCTGGAAGTGATTGCTGGAGGGTGACAGTTGAATTCTCGCCATGCCACCAGGAAAATCTGGTGTAGGGGAGGTTCCGACGCAAGCACTCACACACCAGAGTCACACCAGGAGTGCAGAGCTTGCAATGGTAGATGCTCGACCTCTTTGGCGTCCTCCATCCTTTTGGTCAGATGCATCGATGGCAATTCTTTTTCTCCCTTCTCTGCCCTTCTACAGATGCATGGTCAGCCAAGGTGGCCAAGCAGTACAGATGTCTGATATTAGTCACCTTGTGGAGGATGTTTGTATCCAGCTGTCCAGGATTCACACCAAGGGAACCACCATCTGTGCTGTGAACAACAACAACATTTATTTCTATAGCACATTTTCATACAAATAATGTAGCTCAAAGTGCTTTACATGATGAAGAAAAGAGAAAAAAAGACAAAGTAAGACTTAAAATAAGACAACACTAATTAACATAGAATAAGAGTAAGGTCTGATGGCCAGGGAGGACAGAAAAAAAAAAAAAAAAAAAAACTCCAGACGGCTGAAGAGAAAAAAAATAAAATCTGCAGGGGTTCCAGACCACGAGACCACCCAGCACAATCTGGGCATTCTACCTAACATAAATGAACAGTCCTCTTTGTATTTTAGGGTTCTCATGGAAGGACTTGATGATGATGATCATGTGGACTTCTGGCTTTTAATCCATCAATGTAGGAACATCATGGTGCTTTGATTAGTTGGTGGTGGTGCAGGTCACCACCACAGAAAACCGGGAAAAGAAGCAAAAGAGTGAGTAGGGGTTAGTACGGATTTTAGAGCCACCACGAATAGTTATGTTAATATTTGAATATACAGAGCATCAGGATTAAACTAAAATAAAGTTATGAGAAGGTCATGTTACAGTAATGTGTTTTCAGCAGTTTTTTAAAGTGCTCCACTGTATTAGCCTGGTGAATTCCTACTGGCAGGCTATTCCAGATTTTAGGTGCATAACAGCAGAAGGCCACCTCACCACTTCTTTTAAGTTTTGCTCTCATTCTAAGGAGACACTCATTTGAGGATCTAAGGTTACGATTTGGAATATAAGGTGTCAGACATTCCGATATATAAGATGGGGCGAGATCATTTAAGGCTTTGTAAACCATAAGCAATATTTCAAAGTGAATTCTGAATGACACAGGTAACCAGTGTAGTGACATCAAAACTGGAGAGATGTGCTCGGATTTTCTTTTCCTAGTTATGATTCTAGAAGCTGCATTCTGCACTCATTGCAATCGATTTATGTCTTTTTTTGGGTAGTCCTGAGAGGAGTGCGTTACAGTAATCTAGTCAACTGAAAACAAAAGAGTGAACTAATTTCTCAGCATCTTTCAATGATATAAGAGGTCTAACTTTTGCTATGTTTCTTAAGTGAAAAAATGCTGATTAATAAGCGATTTAAAATTCAGGTTACAGTAAACAGTTACCCCTAAATTCTTTACCTCCGTCTTGACTTTTAATCCTAATGCATCAAGTTTATTTCTAATAACCTCATTTTATCCATCATTGCCAATCACTAAAATTTCTGTTTTCTCTTTATTTAGCTTGAGAAAATTACTATTCATCCATTTAGAAACACAAGTTAGACATTGTGTTAGTGAAACAACAGAATCGGGGTCATCAGGTGCTATTGATAAATACAGTTGTGTGTCATCAGTATAGCTGTGGTAGCTCACGTTGTGCCCTGAGATAATCTGACCTAACAGAAGCATGTAGATTGAGAAGAGCAGCGGACCCAGGATAGAGCCTTGTGGAACACCATATAGGATATCATGTGTCTTTGAATTGTAATTATCATAACTAAGAAAGAATGTTCTACCTGCCAGGTAGGACTCAAACCAATTTAAGACCCTGCCAGAGAGGCCCACCCATTGACTAAGGCGATTTCTAAGAATATTATGATCAATGGTGTCAAATGCAGCACTCAGATCTAAGAGGACCAGTAAACCCACGATTCTCTAAAGAATCGCAAATCCAAGAATGGCAATTACTTTCTGTTCTCTCCAATATTTGTAGGGATGTAAGATCATGGAGGGTGGGAGCGTCCTGGGAAAGATTTTAGCGCGTTGTAGGCGCCTTCGTTCATTGTTTTTATCCATGCAGTCTCGTGTTTGTTTTCCTATGGGTGTGTTGTTAGCTAGACGTCGTTTGCTGTTAGGAATTATAATTGAACCGCTGACCGCAGGCACTGTGGAGTAGCTGACTGCTGGCACTGTCAATAGTCACCACCACCTCAAGTTTAAATACATACACATATATAGATAGACGCCGCATTCACTGTGTTTCCCAGTAGACACGATACGTCAGCCCGCCTATAAGATACCTGAGCTGTTTCTTTTTGGAGCCGTGCCTCCTTTGCTTCTGGTGTTTCTGAAGCGCGTTGTAGGAGCCTTCATTTATTGTTTCTATCCATGTGGGCTCGTTTTTGTATTTCCAATCGTTGAGCTCAAGGAGCGTTCGTTTATTGTTTTTATCCATCCGGTCTCGTTTTTGTGTTTTCTGTGGCTGTACTGTCCATACTGAATTACTGTAATGTGATTCGAATATGCTGTAGTATATTGTAGTCTGGACTTTTGGGGATTCCGTAGTAATACGGAATTATGGGTATTGGGGAGCTGTGTAACGTGTACTCTGGAAAATGATCTTACGGTTGTATTGTGACGTACCTTGGGGAGCTATGTAATGTGTACTCTGGAAAATGATCTTAGTAAAGGACCTGTTAAAGTTTATTACTTATAGCCTGTCTCGTCTTCCTCTCGGGCAGTGGTTGTATTGTGACGTGACGTTTAGTTTACAGGTTGTGTTGTGTTGCTTGGGCGCTACCTACTGAACTCTGGGGCGCTGAGTCGCAGTGCGCGTGTGCTTCGATGCGTCCTGCGTCCGTGAGCCGCGACCGTGTGCCCGTCTGAGCCGGAACATCCGGTATACAACCTTCGGTTAGTAATATGGATGAGAACAGATAAACGGCCTATGTCTGCATTTACCTGCAAGTCATTAACTACTTTAATAAGTGCAGTTTCTGTACTGTGATTTGTTCTAAAACCCGACTGAAACTTATCAAGAATAGCAGGTTTATTGAGGTGGTCATTTAGCTGCATAATGACTGCCTTATCTAGAATTTTACTTAAGAAAGGCAGGTTAGAAATGGGTCCAAAATTTTCAAAAGCAGAGGGGTTGAGGTTATTTGAAGGTGAACAGCTGGGCAGCCCTCATGAAGAATTATGTGTGCATCCGGGAGAATGTCCTCAGTAACCCAGTACTCCTGGCTCAGAGGAGGATTCTGGAAAGGCCAAGTTAAAGCCCAGATCTGAATTTCTTCAAAATGCTGTGGAGAGAGCTGAAACACAATACACCCCTTCAAACATTACACAGCTGACACAATTCTACAAGGAGAGGTGAAAAGAAATGTTCCTTCCAATCAATGTCAGAGATTGCTGTACATTTCTAGGAATCACCAACTAGAGGGGCAATATCAGCTATTACAGCCAAGAATGGACTTACTGTTGACAATGGTATTTTTTCACTGAAGCAATAATTGCAAAGTCATATTTTCATTGTTTTGTTTTTCTCCAATTATATCACCTTAATCTAAAAATGCTGCGTACATAAGGATCAAATGATGATATGTCCACATATGTTTAATATATATATATATATATATATATATATATATATATATATATATATATATATATATATATATATATATATATATATATATTTATATATATATATATATTTAAGTCTCCTTCTATCACTGCTTCTCTCTTCCAAGGGGTTCATTTTTTATTAGGTCTTAAGGATCATTAGGTCTTCTCATCCCTGCCTAGCATCTCAAAAAGGACTGGAGCCACCATGCACCTCTGCAAGGTCCTGAAAATGATTGAACACATCTAACTCTGGGGTTGATGCTCTGTGAAGGGGGTGTACCTCCTCACTTGCATTTACATCCAGCTTTTATCCACCCATCATTACATCTCTGGTCTAACGTCTACTACTGTGCCTTACACTGCTGGTCTTGATCGATAGTAGTTTGTTATTTAGGCATCTAGTGTCTCTTGGAAGAGGGTTACTGTGCAAAGTAGACTGGGAGGAGACCCAAGACCTATTAAAGAAGTTAAAAAGTTAGATGGACTGGAAACACAAGAACATTCTTCTGGGGAATGGGAGACTGATGATAAAGTAAAGGAAGTTAGGTTTTACCTGCTACTTTAATTTTCACCAGGAAATGAAAGGAGTCATACAGAATTAAACTAATTTAATGAAACATGCAAACTCTATGTCATGATATGGTCTTTAGTAGTTTATAGGTTACTGAGGCTTTCAAGATGCATGTTCATTAGAGAATTAGAGTGCTGATTACTTCCAACATGTCTGCCATTATTGTTGTGTTAGGTAATCTGCTTCAGTGTCACAAGGTGGGAGGTGGATAGAGATAAACCTCAACATCTACAATTGTACCTGAACATTCTTTACTACCTTTGATTAAACCCCTGACACATCACTTCCAAAATCACACCTATCCGGGTGAATTATTGTCTTCAAGCTCTGTGACAAAAGAGAATGCTAAAAGGGAAATAAACAAGAGAAATCCATTCTGGAACATTATCTTATCTATAGAGGACTCTGTTTAAAGTGACAAACCCCAGCTCTCCTTTTCCATATCATTATTTGCAGAGTTGCTTGCTGCCAGTCACCTTACCCATTAAATTATTGGACAGTTTTGGCTCATGGCTATTCATCATATTTGCATTAATTGAGTCAACATTTGGATTTGATTCCACAATTATTTTAAAGAAATATTCCAAGAAGTGAGGTGATATAATTATGTCAATGACCACACTTCATGCATATTAAAATATGAGTTATGCTAAACTCCATCCATCCATTTTCAATAGATTGTCTTGGGGACTTGAGGCACCCAAAGTTTCAGGCAGAATAAAGCCATCACACAGATAAACCCAAAACTCTGTTGCAGTTGCTGATTCTTTCAAGAGTATGACTGTGAACTGTGTTCATTCTCAAATCATGCAGAAACACTTAACAAATGATATTCTCTCTGTCTAAAGATTATGTAAATTCAAGATCAAGTAGAAATGAATGGGCTGCCATTCTGTCTTCCAGCAGTTCCTGGCATATGTCTCATGCTGCAGATACAGGCACAGGCTGCTAGTGGGTTAAAAAAATGTGTGTGTGTGTGTAACCCTTTTACAAAATGTGAGTATTAGGCGCCCCATTAGGGGGTCACTTTTTCCACTTTTGTCCTCTGATATCACCCCTGAAGTGATGTCATGTTTCATTCTTTCCAAGGCAGAAATGCTGGATGCCATTCTGCACAATGAAGGCATCTGACAGAAAGCAAAAACAAATGCATATTTTGGAAAGCAGCCCCCCTAAAATGCGGTTTCCCCACTCTTGTCGCTCTTCCGTTTCACTTATCTGTTTTCATCGTCCAACACATGTCTCACAGTCCAGACGTGCGTACTGCAGAGTTGAAAACACAATTTTGATCATTTAACCACTTCAGAGTGCCTGACGTGAGAGGGACTCAAACAGACACACATTCTTACTTCTTCACATGGCCTTTTCATTTCTGCTTTGTGACACGTTTGACAAACCACATGTCATCTGTGGTCCTGACCAGCACTATAATGGAAAGAGCTGCCTGTGCAGCAGAGATGAGGGTTATAACATTCCTACCTACTCTTAGGTTAGACAGCTGAAGTGCACCTAAATCTACTTTTACACAGATTGCATGCTTTGCTCTGTTCTATGTGAGTCCGGTGATGTCTGGTATTTATCTCTCCAGTGTTTTGCATCATTTCACTTTACTAAACTGTCTGTCATTCCTTTACTTGTGTCCTGTCAGGCTCATTTGTCATTTTTTGGTTTGATGAGCATAATTGGACATCTGACTCATTTTGCACCGGAGATCATGAGGGAGCTGTCATATGAGAGTGTGAAGTTTGGTTTTACGCCTTCACACCTTGATGTCGCCACAACGGCCCAGCTTTAAAAGCTACCTCTCTAACATACAAAGCCTCAGGCAACAAGCACAGGATTAATCTTAAACGCTAAATGCACATTTCATAGCGAGAACAACTCCAGTACAAAGCACTTTAGAAGTTAAATAAACAGATAACATATGTAAAATTAAAATGAATTAAAATCTTGGACAGACAAACAAACAGCCATGGTAGAGTAATGAAGATGGCCAATTGAAGGGAAACAGTCATTACTGTAAACCATAAAAGTCTGACTTAATGTAAGCTGCCCTAATTAGGGGTGGAAATCAGAAATTTAATGATTTACTTAATGAGGTGGAATTACATAATAAATGTGAATAGTGCATCAAATATTTGAAATACTAAAATGTGTACTTCAGTTTAAATTTTGTCACACACGTGCGCGTGGGAGGCAGCTAAAAGGCTCGAAGGAAGGTAATTCCACACCAGACCAGGGGATGGTGAGATGCACTTTTTTCACTGCAGACCCATAATGGGAAATTCCGCCTGGACTCCATGACGTCACTTCCAGTCACGAGCCCGATGACATCACTTCCAGCTCCGGACATGATTACCTCACTTACTTCTGCCGCACTTTAAAAACCCACCATCTCAACCTCACCAGTCAGTTCTGTTTTGGACTTGAACCTGTGCACACTTGTACACAAAATTTAATCATTTTGCAGCCAGGATCAATTATATGGGAAGCTACCCCAAACCTCTTTGGTCTCTCTTGTCTCATCTTTGGCAACATTTATTGGAAATGTTCTACCAGTCCATAGTAGCCAGTGTGGTGTTCTACACTGCAGTCTCCTGGGGAAGCAACTTGAGCTCAAAAGAAGCACAATGGCTGAATAAACTTATCAGGAAAGCCTGCACTATCACAGGGAAACTATGGACACACTGGAAGCTGTTGTGGAAAAGAAGGTGGGGGAAAAAAATAAATGCCGTCATAAAAAATCCCCTCCACGTGATGCTTTCTTGCAGCAGTTTTAGCCACAGGCTCATTCCACCGTGGTGTGCTAAAAAGCCCCTCTGGGGGTCTTCTCTGTCCACTGCTATAGGGTAGAGCTGTAATAACTACAGGGAGATAAAATTGATGAGCCACAGCATGAAGTTATGGGAAAGAGTAGTGGAAGCTCAGTTAAGAAGTCAGGTGATGATTAGTGAACAGCAGGATGGTTTCATGCCAAGAAAGAGCACCACAGATGTGATGTTTGCTCTGAGGATGTTGATGGAGAAGTAGAGAGAAGGTCAGAAGGAGTTGCATTGCATCTTTGTGGACCTGGAGAAATCATATGACAGGGAGCCTCAAGAGGAGCTGAAGTCGGGAATGGCAGAGAAGTACATAAGAGTTGTACAGGATATGTACGAGGAAAGTGTGACAGTGGTGAGGACTGCGGTAGGAGCGACAGATGCATTCAAGTTGGAGGTGGGATTACAGCAGGGATCAGCTCTGAGCCCTTTCTTATTTGCAATGGTGATGGACTGGTTGACTGACAAGATTAGACAGGAGTCCCCGTGGACTATGATGTTTGCTGATGACATTGTGATCTGTAGCGATAGTAGGGAGCAGGTTGAGGAGACCCTGGAGATGTGGAGATATGCTCTAGAGAGGAGAGGAATGAAGGTCAGTAGGAACAAGACAGAATACATGTGTGTGAATGAGAGGGAGGTCAGTGGAATGGTGAGGATGCAGGGAGTAGAGCTGGCGAATGTGGATGAGTTTAAATTCTTTGGATCAACAGTACAGAGTAATGGGGATTGTGGAAGAGAAGTGAAAAAGAGAGTGCAGGCAGGGTGGAGTGGGTGGAGAAGAGTGTCAGGAGTGATTTGTGACAGACAGGTATCAGCAAGAGTGAAAGGGAAGGTCTACTGGATGGTAGTGAGACCAGCTATGTTATATGGGTTGGAGACGGTGGCACTGACCAGAATGCAGGAGACAGAGCTGGAGGTGGCAGAGTTAAAGATGTTAAGATTTGCATTGGGTGTGACGAGGATGGACAGGATTAGAAATGAGGACATTAGAGGGTCAGCTCAGGTTGGACGGTTGGGAGACAAAGTCAGAGAGGCAGAGGAGAGATGAGGACGCTGAAGTGCGTCCTGAAGCGCGATTGCAGCGTCTGTGGAAGATTGTTTGTCCGTTGCTGGGGCAGGGCAATAGGAGGCTCACATTGCTGCAGTGAAACGCCACAGAAGCAAATCTTAAAAGATTGGGATTGTGCTTTAAATCCCTGTCTTGCACCCCAAAACACAAGGCTTAGTCTCAGTACTTTAGCAAAACCAGCTTTATTCAGCTTGAAACAGGAACGGCACAGTTATTTATTGTAGTGGGATCTGCCACTCTGCTATACACAGACACAGCAGTCAGGCAGGATTGTGCAGGTCAGTGATCAAGTAATCCTGTTATCTGCATTTACAATGTACGTGCTCCTAACCTTGCATCACCCATTGAGATCTTTTCAGTTTACTTTGGCGGGGAGACGCAGCATAGCTGTGAGCCTGCTGTTGCCCCGTACAGATGCGGAGATCGCACTTTGGGACGCTCTTTGGCGTGTTGTCTAGTTGTGGGGGTCCCAAGAGAGTTTACAAACCTCACATTTTCTTGATTGAGTGCCGCATTAATAGGAATGTTTCTTGAACGAGAATCACTGAACCACATAAAAACGGCTTTTTCAACGTCTTCAAATGCAGCAGTTCACATACGTTTGTAACCTGAGATTTTTCTACTTTTTTTGCTCTCTTTCAAAAAAGTTGAAAGTGTTGATGACAAAATTCCGAATTCACTGGCAACATCTTTTTTCTTTTTGCTGTAATCGAGAGCTGCAAAAAATTAAAGTTTTTTTTTTCTAATACGAACTGTTATCGTTTTTCCGTGTCTGCCGTTTCTATAGGAGGGTGACAATGAGTTCAATTCCAATGGATGTTTTTCAAATGTTGATGAGCAATAAGCTAAAGGTATCACTGAAATACGCAGAAAACAAAAAAGGCAAAAAAAAAACAGTAAGAGGAAAGTTCACAGAATGAAAAATAATGACAATGTTTCTGTTTGGGGATCATTGTGCACAACTGAGCTGGGACCACAGAACTAAATGCTCCGTGGATGATTCCTTCAGGCATTTCAAGGTCTTTTGAGCACTTCGTTATAATGAAAGTATCTGCTGAATGTACATTGTAGTAACGAGATTTCTATAGACTCGTGTCATATGGGGAAGCTGACAGGACCATAAACATACTTCGTTGTAATGAAAATTTCTTTGTAAAGATTTTCGTTGTAATGGAATGTTACCTGTATAGTCAAGTAATGTACACCTCAAACGAAAATACTGCAATTTCTTTTTAAATGCATGCAGGGTGAAAATTCGGCTTTGGTTCCAATCAAGTAGAGACATCACACATGGGTATGTACACTGTAAATTATCTACACATGTGTAAAGCAGACTGGGCAGAAACAGAAAGTGTGAGGTGGAGTATGCTTACAATACGCATGTGTGAAAGTTCTGCACATGTGCAATGCAAACCTGGCAGGTAGTGCAGATTGACATTACAAAGTCTCACTAAGTAGTACTAGGGTGTTGTACCTGTGATGGTGCGGATCCAGTTTCAAGCTGCTCTGATGGGGACAAATCAAACTGAGCAAGGGGATAGTGTAAAGGTGCAAAAGTGCTTTTATTAAAATAAAACCAAATCCAAACAGTGTCTAAATAAAGTGTAAGGTTGCAACATGTTCCAATAAATAATCCTTAAAATCCAGTAAAATGTTTAAAACCAGGCTAAAATACGAGAAATAAAAAACCTGCATCCGTCACTGGGGCCACAAGAGCCAAGCACAGCTCCATCCGGTCTCTCCAGCTCACCTAAGGTTTGCTCAGGTGGAGAGACTTCAGCCGCCGGGGTCCTCACACTACTGACCCCTGTCTTGACTGCCTCCACCGGCGTCTGCCAGACCGCTCGGGGTCGATTGACCTCCCGTCATACTTCTCGCATACGCAATCGTCCTTCAGATCCCTAGGGAGGACTCCACCTCAATCTAACCCACTCCTCTGGATAATCAATGGGTGTGATCCGTCCTTCGAGTGCCGATCCTTCGCTCTGACCTGGGACCCCTGACTGCTCTGAACTCTCTCTTTCAGCTAGCCGGCTCGTCCACTCTTTCACCCCGATGTTGCTCTCACTCTTCCTTTCTAAGCCTCTCATTTCTTTTTCCTTCCCTCAGCACTCTCGCTCATTCTACTTATAATGGGGACGTGGCACAAGTGTGGCATTTAGCAGCTCCCGACATAAATTACAGACACGGGCGATCCTGCACCTGTGCACTTCAGTGTGAAAACTCCCACAACCGGCATCGCGTCCCGGAACCGCTTCAGCCACACTACCACATCCACTTCTTAAGCCGTGAGTGCGGAGATTATATATTTAAAATGGCAAATAGCCGTGGACCTCACTTTACCACAGTACCATGTTAGAAATTATGGATGTAATAAGAAGTCAAGGAGAATGACCCCTTTTATTGGCTAACTAAAAAGAGTACAATATGCAAGCTTTCGAGGCAACTCGGGATGTCTTACCTGAAGAAGGGGCCTGAGTTGCCTTGAAAGCTTACATATTGTTATCTTTTTAGTTAGCCAATAAAAGGTGTCATCTTACTTGAGTACTCAAAGATTTGCTAATAAATTGCAGTGCAGCACAGGAGCCTCTTTGTCTAAGATTTAGATTTGATCAGTGAACAAGTGCTGTTCAAGGAGGTTGGTGGCCAGTTAACCAAGGACTCCAGGACTGTAACTTTGTTTTTTACTTTCTCTTCTAAGTTTTAATCTTCTAAGTTGTCAACTGGCTAAAGTTCATCAGTTAATTAATGGAGAGAAATTGTTGATTTCAAGTTAGGCTTATTCAGTTTCTACCTTGTTCTCTGTGTGTTTTAACAAATCTATATTTGTATGTGTACTGGTTCTGTATTTAGTAATTAGTATGACCTGTACTTGTATTTTAACTGAGAAATGTTCACAGCACTCTGCATCTGCACTCAATGAACAGCGCTGTACAAGAGATAAGTCGTATTATCCTATATACTCGCATATAAGTCGGGTCTTGAAACCCAAAATATCGATCATAAAATCAGACTCCGACTTATACACTCGTTCAAAAATACGACACTGTTTTCCAATAGGAGGCGCTAGCTCCCTTTTTGGAATAAGTTCTTTTTAATTGCGGCGTCTTAACTAACCCAAAACTATATAGATATAATAAAAAAAGGCGATACCCCTCCCATAGTGATACGGTGGTAAGAAATCACATAGAAGAAAATAGCTTTCTTAAATGACGATTTACGTGGCATTACAGACGAGGAAGCCATAGCAAGACTTTTTTACCGAGGTGGGAGCTGGATGTATACAGTCTGTCATTTTGTTACTGCGCTGGAAGGATTTTCAGGATCGGATGACATTATCTCCCATCCGTCCATCGGCTTCTAGGGTGTGCCGGGCAATGTTCCAAGGCTTTATACTCTTTCTCCACGTGCAGGCCCTTACTTAGGTAAAATCATGCCAAAGAGGCAAAGAGAGGATCCAATATCATGTTGACTCTAATCACACAGAAATAGTACAATGCCCATTTTTGTAGTTGTCCCTTTCGTGTCTTCTAATGCTTGCCTAGTAGTTCAAAATGCTCAGCCCCTGTGTGCTAAATCTGGCCTTTAACTGTACATGTGAGAAGAAGCAGAATTATAAAATATTTTTTGTACAGAGCACAGTGACATATTAAACATTGTAGAAAAGGCGCTATATAGGCGCCCGACCCAGCACAGAAGGACACAGAGGCATGTATAAAGCACAAGGACTTTTATTTTTCTCTTCACCCGTGGGCGCACGTCTTCCTCGTGACCCACAGGCAATACACAGTCCCAAAAGCACTCTTTTCCACACCACACAACAATCCTTCCTTTTCACCACCACTCCTCCACAAGCGACGTCTCCTTCCTCCCAACTCTGGCTCTCTGAGTGGTGGTGGCTGGCCCTTTTTATAACGCACCCAGAAGCATTCCAGGTGTTTGACCACCTGGTTCTAATTGCACTTCCGGGTGGGGCTGAAGATTCGACCAGCCGGTGTGCAGACTCCATGCAGCTCCCCTTAGCGGCTGTCCAAGCCCTCAACCAGGCTGTGGAGGACTCCATCTCCCATAGAGCCATGCACTGGGTTGGGAAATCATCGTCCGCCAGGGAGGCTGCCACCAAGCGTCCCGGGGGAGGTATTGAACTGTCCATGGCTGCTCTCCCGGAACAGATGCAGCAGGGGCGTCCCTGCCGGGCATGGGACCCGGCTGTCCATTACAACATATAAACTTATATTCTTATTACAGACACTTAATTTTTTTTTTACATCTTCTTGCCTCCCCCAATCTCACACAAGTTTCTCAGACGCATCAAATTTTGTTGCCGCAGCGCAGTTACCAATTTCTTTTGCCACTTCAATGAGTTTTAATTTAAAACCAGCTTCATATTTTCTTCTGATCGAATGCTCCATCGTAGATAAGAGGTGCTCTTACGGTAAAGGTGTATGAGGGTGTGAGATACAAAAACACAAAACAGTACAAACGTCGCTTCAGAATAGTTTGGGTATTACCGTGTGGTCACGTAGGCACAATACATAGAAAAAAAGGCTGTGTGCTCCGTGGTTTCTCTCTTAGGTGGGCATTAACTAAACGTAATCTCTTGGACCAATAGTGTTTTCCGCATTCAACTTATACGACTGACATTATAAAATGCTGGAAATAATATGGTAAAATCAAGTCCCGACTTATCTGCGATAGAACTTAAATGCGAGTATATATAGTATATTGTATTGAGTATTGACATCCCCAACCAACATGGCACACTGACTTTGCAAAGCATCATGGGGCACTGGGAAAAATTTGCTGGAACCCAGTAAATTCCTTGTGAAAAACACTTTGGTGAAATTTGTCAATCAGTACTACTTGTGGTCACCCTCACACACACTTACAGCCAGGTCCATAAGTATTTGAACAGTGACGCAATTTTCATAATTTTGGCTCTGTACACTACCACAATGGATTTGAAATAAAGCAATCATGATGTGCAATTGAGGAGGAAAAAATGTACCACAATAATCAATTATCAATAGACATCCTTATTACAGTGCATCAATGGATTCAATGCCTATCAAAAATAACATTCGAATAACATTCTGTGTTTTGAGTTGTCATATTTAAAGATCTACGACCTCTGATGTGCAGAGAAACATCTGATCTGCTCAGTTCCCTGTAGATGCCTCCAAACTCTGTGGATGAACTTCCCCCTAAAACAAGATAATGTTCCAAACATAGCGCTGAAGGCAACACAGGAGTTTATCAAAGCTGAAAAATGAAAAATTCTTGAATGTCCAAGCCAGCCACCTGATTTAAATTTAGTTGAGTAGGCCTTCCATATGCTGAAGAGAAGACCTAAAAGGACAAGCCCACTAAACAAGCAGGAGCTGAATTTGACTGCATTAGAGGCTTGGCAGAACATCACCAGAGAAGACCCTCAGCACCTGTTGATGTCAACGAATGGCAGACTTCTAGCAGCCATTGCATGCAAAGGATATGTGACAAAGTCCTAAATATGACAACGGCTTTACAGTTTTTCCCAATTGCTAAAACACATTTCTTGAAACCTCCACCCATTTTCTCAAAACCTTAAACACAAATCTGAAAATTTAAACTACATTCGCAAAACCCCAGACTTTCCTATCAAAACCAAACTCTCACCTCAAAACCAGTTATCCTGTGTTCAAAACCAAGCAATGTGTTCAGATCATACATACAGCAAGTATAAATATATTCACCACAGAGCATTCGTTAGACACTACCTAAAATAATGTAGGACACAGCATCCAGGGCATGGAGGTAACAGAGAATATTATTTGTAAATGCATTTAGCACAAAATGATCGTAGGGAAAGTGATATCTACATTCAGCACTTTCATAACAAAAAAAATAAAATGAAAAGTACATTAGTGCACAATCACTGTCATTGATATTCATTCTCTAACATCACGTCTTTGTGCGGTGTCCGACCTGAGGACTTCATCCACGTCACAGGCAATATTTTCCCTTGCCTGGCAACGCGGAAAAAACCCTATGGTGTGCCGAATCCAGCCTTGACCAGACTCCACAGTTCTATCATCACAGACATGTCCCGTTGCCTCCAATAAAGTTTCCCTGTTGTAGTGCTGTCGGTCATAGACCTTCCACCGCCACGCAGAGAAGAACTCCTCTATTGGATTCAGGAAGGAGCTATAAGGTGGAAGGAAGACCTTTATGAAGCGCTGGTTGTTGGTGAACCACTTCTGTATCAGGACAACATGCTGAAAGCTCACATTGTCCCAAACTATGACATATACAGGATGTACTGCTTGCTGCTCATGTGCTGCCATAATATCCTGTAGACCAGCCAGAAATGTAAGGAGATGTTCGGTGTTATATAGCCCCAGTTTTGCATGATGATAGAGAGCACCCAACCGCACCCAGTTAGTTACTTATGACTGTACAAAGGGTGACATTGCCACCACACCGGCCAGGGACTTCCACAATGGCATGTTGACCAGTTATGTTCCTGCCTTTCCACCTCCTTTTCGCTAGATTGGACCCCGTTTCATGTCTGAAAATATGTTCATGGGGCCTTTCCGTGGACTTCATTGCAAACACTCTCTATAGAAATAGATATGTAGTTTAGTGCAGTAAGTGATACAAAAAGACAGACCTCTGCAGTAGCGTATTTACAGTATATGCATTCCAGACTTACGTACATTACATTATAGTTCACAGTACTGTAAAGGTAGCAACTGCAACTACTAGCCTACAGTAACAGTAGGTCTACGAGCATAGAATCGTACTGGAAGTATCAGTGCTGTAAGTGTGTGTAGGTGACACTTACAGTTTTTGCCCGTTGCTTGAACATGTTCTGCAAAACTTGGCTCATGATGTCAAAACTCTACACACACGTAAATAAGAAACAACACTGGGAAATAAACCACTCACATCTTTGTCAAATTGAAACTCTGCTATCAAAACCTAACAATCCTTTGTCAAAATGTCATTCTAATGACATAATGATACCCACTTGCATCATATGAATGCACTTTCAAATCAGCAGCAACACACTAGTCTACTTTATACATATATTTATACATATGTTTTATACATGTATAAAACACTGCAGGCTTTTGTTTGCACTGTTTTTATTCAGTTCCACAGAAGGCACGTTTTCACAACACCCAAAAAATGAAATACTAAATACTGTACATTACAGTCGTGTTCTTTACAGTACAGTAAATTCAGTTAAAGCAAAAATAAAACAAACAATACACTACTGTAAACACAGAAAAACATAATTGTGTGTAAGTGGGCTTATGGATCCTGCTGTCTGTTGGGGTCTGGCCACAGGATCTCATCAACATCACAAGCAATGTCTTCTCTCGCTAAGCATTGGGGAAAATATCCCCTTGTGTGCCAAATCCATCCATGGCTGGACCTTACCTCAATGTCTCCGCAGGCCTGTTCCATTGCCTGCAGAAGAGGCATGCGGGCATGTGGTTGCCGGTCATATACATGCCATCTCCAAGCGGAAAAAAACTCTTCTATAGGGTAGAGAAATGGCGAGTAAGGGGGAAAATACCCAACTTCAAATTGATCATGGATGGTGAACCAGTTCTGGACGATAGCAGCCCGATGGAAACTGACATTATCCCAGACAACAACAAACCTGGGCTGCTCTGGTCTGTCCTGTACAACTGCATCATGAAGTGCATCTAGAAATGTGATTATGTGTTGTGCATTATAGGGACCCAGTTTGGAATGATGGTGCAGTAGCCCTCGGAGGCTTATGGCGGCACACAATGTGATATTTCCCCCGCACTGCCCCGGGACGTGCACAATCGCCCTTTGGCCAAGTATATTACTACTTTATAAGTAGATAAGTATATCTACTTTTGCTAAGGTTGAATCCAGCCTCGTCAATGTAAATAAATTCATGAGGCTGAGCAGCTCCATCCATGTCCGAGATTCTCTGCAACAAAAAATACATATTGTGGATGGCATTACTCAAAACACACAACTACACTACTACACATACAGAACCACTCCACCCCACCACACAGGTATCTGTGTAGCTTTCTGAATATATCTATGTGGCACTGATCCAATGGTACATATTCAGCTGTTACTGGACTGCACCCATTCTGTATTGTAAATGTAAAGGACTGTAACACTTACCTGTACATATTCACGTCGAAGTCCTTTGACCTTGACACTGTTCCTCTAAAATGGGACCCTGTACAGTTGCTTCATGCTCATGTTGTGGTTTACCAAGATGCGTCTGATAGTGGTAATGCTTTCTTGATTTATGTTGTTGAATACCTGAATATCTTCAAGTATTTGTTGCTGTAGCTGTTGGAGACGGATTGCATTTTTGCTCTGACTAGGCTCACAATGGCAAGTTCCTGCTGTTGGGTGAACAGGCGTTGGCGTCCACCCCCAGTAGGTCTTCTAGCCATTCTGTAGAAAAATGCAACCACAAATTATTGGTTTTGCTTCTTTTTTAAAGTACTGTATATACTGTACTTTACTGTGTATACCATACACAGTACTGAAACATCTCAACACGTTATCATCATATGTTTCACAAAACTACCACTTTTGTTTGAAAAGGAGCATTAGCCACCCTGAAATACAGTACATGTGATATGGTACAGTACTGTAAATACTCTAGATACAGTCTGAGTAGAGAAGAGAGTTGAAGACATACCTGTTTTCCAGTCGGAATGTCCTTATTATGGATGAAACTGTGAAACGGCTTAGATTAGGGTGGACTGTCGGCCCAGCTTCCCTCATAGTCCGGCCATGGTTTATGACATGGTCCACCAAAGTTGCTCTTATGTCATCAGAAATAATGGTCCTTGCATGGCCTCTTTGACCATGTCCTCCTCTCTCTCTCTCTCTGTCTTCCTCTTCCTCTACCTCTGCCTCTAGCTCTCCCTGCTTCCATGCTTGCAAAGTTCTCAAAATGGCTTAAGTGAGGTCTTTATTGAGCTGGCTGATTGGTGTTCCGTTTTGTAAGTAAGTATTTTCAGGTGTGTGTCTAAGTATTTTCAATTACCTAATGTGTTTTGTATTTTGAATAGATGTGTTTTTGAACGAAGTGTCTTATGTATGAAATAGTGTGTAGTGTGCAGGAGCAAGTGTGTTGTAGAAAGGAGCGAGTGTGTTGCAGATGTGGAATGGAATTTAAAATCTATTGCTAGCTTCTCTATGAAAATCTGCATGTTCTCTGTGTGGCTAGGTATTATTACAACAGATAAATAAGCGTGCTTAAATAGAGTAGGGGTGCCAGTGTGGAATGCAGTTTTTGGCTACACCCGAGCTTGTCTCAGCAGTGTCTGGTGTGGTGCCCGGCGGGCATCCATGCCCGGCCGGGACGCCTAGGAGGAGTGGAGGAGGGCTTGTGCCTCCTCCAGGACACAAGGGGGCGTCCTCCCTGGTGGTTTTGGGGACCACGGGTATGGAGCTTGGAAGCTCAGCCCTGTAGGGGCCCGTGGTCACCGCCAGGGGGCGCCCCAATGCCTTGGGAGTGTTGGCCCTCAGTACTTCTGCCACACCGGGAAGTACTGGGGGGAAGAAACTTGTGGGCACCCGGTGGACTTCCGGCAACACCTTGGGAGCCCGCGGCAGTCTCCCGTCGCTCTGCATGGACGCAGACGGGAACGAGGCTGAGTGCCGATTCCTCCAATAGGAAAGGATGTGCTGCTGGGTGCGCACGTCCAGTGAAGGGCCACTCCCCTGAGCCAGTGGAAGGGAGAGAAAAGCAGGCGGTCCCATCAGCCAGAGGGACACGCAACCCGTGGAAAAGGTTCCGAACAGGCAAGTTCCGGGGTCCTTGTAAAAGGGGGGAGCGCTGCCAGTGCGTGGCACAGAGGGACGCCAGGGAAGGGTGTCCAGGCAGCGGCTCTGTCCCTGTGTTTCTATCTGTTGCAGGATGGGGCCCGGGACAAGCAGTAGGACCTACTTCGTGGGAAGCCGTCCCACATCAGATGGACCATCTGGCCAGACGACATTTCGCTGGCGATGGGGCAGCCTCTCAACCAGTGGAGGCTGCGAAGGCACGAGCGGCATTAAACAGCGGGGCGAGGAGATCTTGGAGGGGGTGCCGAAGAAGAGAGTTCCAGGGTGCCGGATTGGACCCTGGATGAAGAGTAGGACCCACTTCGGGGTTGAGCCGCCCTAACGGGGTGTGTCGCTCGGACCAACGGGTCTTCGCTGGCGATGGGGCACTGTGGTGCCCGGCGGGCATCCATGCCCGGCCGGGACACCTAGGAGGAGTGGAGGAGGGCTTGTGCCTCCTCCAGGACACGAGGGGGCATCCTCCCTGGTGGTTTTGGGGACCACGGGTACGGAGCTTGGAAGCTCAGCCCTGTAGGGGCCCGTGGTCACCGCCAGGGGGCGCCCCAATGCCTTGGGAGTGTTGGCCCTCAGTACTTCCGCCACACCGGGAAGTACTGGGGGGAAGAAACTTGAGGGCACCCGGTGGACTTCCGGCAACACCTTGGGAGCTTCCGCCACATAGGGGTGTGGCTATGGAGGCCCTAACGATGCACCTGGACCCATCCAGGGCACATAAAAGGGCCGCCTCCCTCCAGTCAAGGCGAGAGTCGGGAGGAAGAAGACAAAGCGTATTGGAGAGGAGTGGAGGCGGACCAGGAAGAGAAAAGGCATTGTGTTGTGGCCAGGACTTATAAAAGGGTGATTGGTGCTTTGGCACTGGGTTTGTGCACTACTGACTTGTAAATAACTTGTAAATAAACGTGTGTTGGGTGACATGAACGTGTCTGCCTGTCTGTGTCCGAGCCAGTCTCCACACTGGTTATCGTCCAATTAAGATGCCAAACATATGACAAGTTTTCTGATAAGCTTAATTAAAAATATAAGAAAAGATTAGAATTTCTGCTTTCCGTTGTAATCAACAAATTGTGTAAGAATGTTCCGTGACCTTTGGATGAAACTGAGCTTATTTTTTTTCTAACCGCTTCTTTGAAGATCTCTGTTATAAAAATGCAACTCACCCTCCTATGATGGGGCTTTTGCACTTCAGAGAGTCAGTGAGAAAGAAAGCTGACAGGCTCTGTAAGACAAGGACCCTCTGCTCATCAAGAATGGTAAAGAATAAAAGAACTCTGCTTATTTGAATTGGTGTCTGCCTGCTGTTGTCTCGACCTTTCGTCCACACAGAATTGCAACTAAAGTGCAAAGCAGCACTTTTGTTTAAGGTACTGTATGGTTACACTTTGTTTAAGGTATAGTAACAGCAACTTCAAGTTATGTTACCTTGGTTTAAGCATGTGTCTATAGTGTTCAAGCAATGGGTAAAAACTGTATTTGCACATCCTGATATCTTATATTTTTGACTCAAAGGGTACTCTGTATGCCTGTCTCATGTTAAGTCTGTTGCGTTGGAGGACACGGTCAGCAGTTGACAGAAACACACTGTTGATTCCATCAAAGTTGACATTGTCTTCAATCCCTCTCTGCTGGATTTCACGGAGTTGGATAGCATTATTTTGAAGCACCACGTCAACAATGAGAGTTTCTTGTTGTTGGGAGAACAGAGCAGTCCTTCCACCCTCATTTGGTCTTGAGGTGACAATGCACTTACAAATGTATACAACCAGTAGAAACAGTATTGTAATGAACATTACAGTACTTACATTATAGTATACTGTATGTCAAATTTTGTACAGCAAGGAACAATGACATGTTCTCTTCTCTGAACGTCCTCATGATGCCGACCACAGAGAACCTGCTCAAATTGGGTTGGACTCTCTGTCCAGCTTCCCTCATTGTCATCCCATGAACAAGGACATGGTGTACAACAGTTGCTCGAATTTCATCAATGATGATTGTTTTTGGTCTTCCTCGTCCCCTTTCTCCTCGTCCACTACCTCTCACACAAACTCTTTCCCCCTCTGCCTCTCTGGATGTTTCTCTCCATTGTAGATGGATGCCCATGTGCCACCTGTGCACTCTGAACTGACTTTTATCCTGCCTAACTGGTCATTAGAAACATGTGTGTTCAATTTGGAGTCATTGTGTGTAAGAGATGACAGTTGTGCTGGATTTGGGTTCACATTTTGCTGCCAGTGTTTACAATTTTGCAACACAAGTGTATCAAAGTGTGGAATGTGTTTAGTGACTGGAAATGTCTTTAAGGTTTAGCAAAAAAGAGCGGATGAGTTTTGCAAATTGTGTCTAAGTACTAGAACAGTTTTTGAGGTTTGGCCAAAAGAGTGTCTGATTCGAAAAATGAGTTCAGGCCACCGAGAATTTGTTTCAGAGAACAGAGTTTAGAGTATTAGCAACTGCGAAAAACTGTAGTAGACCTGCCATTGCTGTGTCCAAACATTATGGTGCCCTGAAATAGGCAGACTGTGTAGAAAAAGTGCTGTGTGACAGAAATGTATGTAAATCCCCTTAAATGAAAGTCTGCTTGTGCACGTTAATCACAATGTCTGAATTGATTGATTTGTAATTTTAAACTGTGGAGCAAATCAAGAAAAAATGTTTCTTTGTCTCAATCAATATGGAGAGCAATGTAAAAAAAAACAATGTGAGAAAAATGTCATGCAGATGTAATTAAAGGAAATAAAGCAACCTTCTTAAAAGATGAATATTCATATTGATAAGCATGATAAAGTCCACCCTATCTTGAGAGACAAAGGCCAAAGCGAGAGAGAAGGCCCCATTGCTCACATGGCTGCACTGATGGCTTATCTGTCTATTTTTTGATGGTTTATCTATTTTAGAATCACAATAAAGTCTGCAGTGGAAAGGTCAGAGGCATCTGCCATCTTATACTGTTAGCTGCAGCTTAAATTCCAACAGCTACCACGCGTGATAAAAGCTCATACAGTATCGAAGTCACAGATTTTAGTACAAACATCTAATGATTTTACTAAAAAAATATCACTGCCTTGCCTGTTTCTGAGATAATCAGAAGTGAGCGGATTTGTTTGAACACAATGATGCCACTGAAGAGTTTGTGAAGTACATGAAGACATGTGTTATTATTTAGAGTTAAAGGAAAAGAATCCTTTAAAGAAAATCATTTTGCAAAGAGCAAATTTGAGGGAAAAAGCTTAGTACCATTTAGATCTACATATAGTGGGCTATCACAAGCTTATCCTAGCACTTCAGATAAACTGAATGTAAAGGAAAACATACCAAAATACACCCACTAGAACTGAAAAGAACACAAGGGTTAGAAAGATGGGAACAATCTATAATGGCACTTCAGCACATTTGAGCTGCAAAAGCTGACAGTTTGCTAAGTCATCTGCTGCGTTTCCATTTAATTCCCCCCCATCACATTGTTTCATCTACCAGTCTGTTTGTGTGCCCGTACCCCACCGAGGGCTGGTTCCTGTCTAACATCTGATTCTCCCAGGATAGTCTCTGGCTCCCTGTGAGTCTGTATGGACAGTAGTGATGTGTTACTGGTCTATTAGTTTATGAAGAATTTCACTGGACACTTTACACATAATAGTAATCACCCAATAAACTTACATTGTATTGCCAAACGTATTGGGACCCCCCTCCAAATCATTGAATTCAGGTGTTCCAATCACTTCCGTGGCCACAGGTGTATAACATCGAGCCCCTGGGCATCCAGACGGCCTCTAGAAACATCTGTGACAGAATGGGTCACTCTCAGGAGCTCAGTGAATTCAAGAGTGGCACCGTGATAGGATGACACCTGTGCAATAAGTCCATTTGTGACATTTCCTCAACTGTTAGTGTTGTTATAGCAAAGTGGAAGCAAATGGAAACAACAGCAACTCGGCCATGAAGTGGTAGGCCACAGAGCAGGGACAGCACATGCTGAGGTGTGCAGAAGTCTGCAGAGTCGATAGCTACAGACCTTCAAAAGCTCAAGAACAGTGCAGCGTAGAGAAAGAGCTTCATGGAATGGGTCCCCATGGCCAAGCAGCTGCAGCCAAGCCTGACATCACCAAGTGCAATGCAAGGCGTCAGATGCAGTGGTGTAAAGCCCACCACCCGCTACTGGACTCTCGAGCAGTGCAGACTTCTCCTCTGCAGTGACGAATCACACAATCCAATGGACGAGTCTGATAAAGAGAACAGGACTCACCTGACTGCATTGTGCCAATTGGAAAGCTTGGTGGAGGGGGGATTGTGGTGTGGAGTTTGGCTTGGCCCCTTAGTTGCAGTGAAAGGAACTCTTAATGTTTCGGCTAAAGAAGCCATTTTAGACAAGTTCAGTTTGGGGATGGCAACATGACTGCACACACACCAGTGCACAATGCAAGGTCTAGAAAGAAATGGAGGAGCGAGTTTGGTGTGGAGGAACTTGACTGTCCTGCACAGAGCCCTGACCTCAACCTGACCGAACACCTTTGGGATGAATTCGAGCGGAGACTGAGAGCGAGCCAGGCATTCTCGTCCAACATCAGTGCCTGACCTCACAAATGCTCTGCTGGTCACAAATTCCTCTAAACACACTCCTACACCTCGTGGATAGCCTTCCGTGAAGAGTTGAAGCTGTTAGAGCTGCAAAGGGTGGGCCGATTCCATATTAAAGCTTATGGGACATCATTAAAGTTCATGTGTGTATAAAGGCAGGTGTCCCAATACTTTTGGCAATACAGTGTATTTAAAACATTTATCAGCTCAACAGAACACCTCAATTGATGAAATAGAGCCAACGGTGCCCCCTGGTGACTGGTTCCATTATGAGCCTGTATTGCTGTGGTTCCAAACCTTTTGTATACCCTATATCTCTAGAAAATGTTTATGTTTGCACCCTGTACAAAAGTAATATAGCATTTGAAGATGAAGAAGTGAAAATTCTAATTTTTGCACCAAAAACTGAACCACATACAGAATATCACAGGTGAAAAAACCGAGCTTAAAAATAAGTTTTTAACTCGGTGCATAAAATTTAAATTGAGTAATTTACATTTATAAATCTCAATAATCTTGTAAATGAGTTCCCTGTGACGCTTAAACACTATCTGGGGGTGGGAATACCCCATGAAGCATCAAATGTATCAAAATGACACACGATGAATGATCGAGGCATTTGGATATTGGAGACCTCTGAGAAGCAATGGGTACCAGAGAGCATGTAAGTAGTGAAGCACAACCGAGAAACTTTGTCATCCAATAACACCTGCACTACACTTCAAAAGCAGAGGCGCCGCACAGTTAAAATTGGTGCAACACTGCCAGGACCACCAGTAGGATAGATGGGCTAAGTGTAAGCAGCGGGTGTTGCATTCAATTCAGTCCCCCTTGAAAAATGTCAGCCAAACCTCACTGACGTTTCACAATCAGGGCTTGCACATAAATCAATACTAGACCTCGTCTTTGGAGTAATTCAAGGTCAAAATTACATTCTTTTAAAAGAAAAAGTTATTAATCTTTACAAACACTCCACCCACAGCAATGCACCTGCGAGAATGAACATTTCTGAGGCTCATTCACAGGTGACAATTGCATACGCAATGCTTAATTTTTTATATCATAGAACAGAAGCTCTGACTAATAAATGGCCAATAAACAACAGCACACTGCAAGACACTGATTGATGTCACTACACTGGTTACCTGCGTCATTTAGAATTGAATTTAAAATACTGCTGATGGTTTACAAAGCCTTAAATAATCTGCTCCATCTTATATTTCAGAATGTCTGACACCTTACACTCCAAATCATAACCTTAGATCTTCAAATGAGGGTCTGCTTAGAATTCCAAGAGCTAAACTTAAAAGAAGTGGTGAGGCGGGCGGCCTTCTGCTTTTATGCACCTCAAATCTGGAATAGCTGACCGATAGCAATTCACCAGGCTAATATGGTGGAGCACTTTAAAAAACTGCTAAAAACACATTACTTTAACATGGCTTTCTCATAACTTCATCTTAGTCTAATCCTGAAACTCTGTATATGCATTTAATAATCCATTTCATTCCTGGTGGCTCCACAATCTGTACTAACCCCTACTTTCTCCGCTGATCTTTTTCCGTTTTTCTGTGCTGACAATCTGTGCCCCCACCACCTGATGAAAGCACATTGATGTCCCTCCATTGATGGATGAAAGACCAGAAGTCCACATGACCGTCATCATCAAGTTCTTCTATGTGAACCCTGAATACAGTGAGGACTGATTGAGGTCACCGATGTTAGGTAGAATGTCTAGAGAGGGCTGGCTGGGTGGTCTCATGACCTGGAACCCCTGCAGATTTTTTTTTGTTTTGTTTTTCTGTCCTCGCTGGCCATCGGACCTTACTTTTATTCTGTGTTAATTAGTGTTGCCTAATTTTATTTTTATATGTTGTTTTTTTCTCTTTCTTCATCCTGTAAAGCACTTTGAGCTACATCATTTGTATAAAAATGTGCTATGTAAGAGCCATTTTCCTAGTTATATAAGACTAGATGACAAAGCATAATCTATGGGAGGTTCCTATCACTCCCATAAGTAGAGTTGTATTGGTATATTCTTGCCATTTCTAACAGCTTTGAGTAAACATTATTCTTCAGTTAGTGACCAAACTTGCCATGTGTAAGGTGTAGAAGGCATAAGGTTTTAAACCGTGCCTGGGCATGTGCTCGTGCCAACGGGCCTACCGGCCATTTGAGTGTGTAAAGTAACTCGTGCTTATTTAAGCACAAGGCCATACGTTTAAAGCATACAGAAGAAGAAGCTAAGAATCTTAAAGTATAGAAAGAAGAAGTAAAAATCTGTTAAGTACAAAAATAACCAAAAGTTTCTCAAGAAAAGCTAAGTTTAGAGAAGATATATTTTTCCTTTTTCTTGCCTTTTATTCTACGTGTGTTAACTATTTTTTCTTTTATTCTTGTGTGGATTATTTTCTTTTAACTTTCGTTAAACACTTTCAAAATGAACTTTTGGACTGAGAGATTTCTTTCGACACGCGTTTTACCCATGCTTGATCTCGCCTTATGCTTCGGCGGCAACATGCTATATAAATAAATGTTCTTGTTGTTGTTGCACCATGATAAAGTTGGGCAACGCACCTCTTTGTCACACCCCCCTGAAATGCCATCTCATACCCCAAATTTGGGAACCCCTGCTGGATTGTCAAAATCCAAGATGGAGGAGTTTAACTGGAGGGTTTATGCAGAGAACTAGAACACTAATTTTTCATTGAACCGAACTGTCCAAAAGGAAAAGTCAATTTCACTGACACCTGACACTCAAACTGGCTTAAATCATACATATCTCACCCTTCCTAAAACTTGTTTTTAGCAACTCAGAGTTTCTTATTGAGTGCTTTAGGTACGGAATGTGGCCTATTATGAAGGTTTTTGGATCTTTATTGTCCATTTTTAATGAGTGTTTTCCATTCCAGTCAATGCCCACTGTGTAGTGGACACCAGCCCATCAGTGGGCACAAGCAGGGGCACACCTACACCCATTCACAGCAGGTCAATTCAGATTGCATTAAGATGCACTTCTTTTAGGATGTAGGGAGGAATTAAGATCTCCTGAAAAAACCTACATGGAAATAGAAAGAATAAAATTCCATAATCCAGATAGTCCAAGATCTCTGGAGATGTAAAAGCAGGATCACCAACCAATGAGCTGCAGTGTCACCTGGGGACCAATGTCATCTGTAAAGGGTGCCACAAGGCAACACCAAATGGAGACAATGTCGTAACATTCATTTCCACTAAAATGTAGATGATACTCCATTTCGTCTTTAATTGAAACCTGAAGACATTCATGCCTACTTCACTGGTTGGCAGTGGCAAAAACAGTCAATCAGTGAACAGTATCTGTCCTCAAAGTAAGAAAACAGAAGTACCATTACGAGGCAGAAAAACAGCAAAAACACACAAAATTCAGTCAGGCCACATTTTCAATGATGTAACAACTGAAAACTGCTCACTATGCCTGATTCTAACAAAATTGCACCCCAAGACTAAGGAAGGAAAAATGAACAAAGCACTTGAGAGTTTTCAAACAAGGGGTCACCCTCGCATCTTCTCGAAACCAGAGCACTGGGGACAGAGTCAGTTTCTCTGCTGCTCCATAATCGTGTCATAGAATTGTGTGCACCAAATTACTCCATTTGACGCTTCCCCATTGATGCCTCATTTCTTTTTCTCCTTACCAATATTTGTTTTAACTTTCACATGTTGATTGGGCTCAATGTACATTCCTTGGACTGAACGAGAGAAACGAGGATAGACAATTTAAAAATTCACGGGAAGATCTGAACTGAAGCATAGCAAAAAATCCACAATGAAACACAATGGCCTGGAAAAGGTTTCAGCTTTCCAAATCTGTCACTGTCAGATCAACAGAGACAAGTAATAGACGGTCCTTCTAAAACCAGTAACTGTTGCTTGTGTGTGCGTGTGTGTGTGTGTGTGTGTGTGTGTCAGTCCTTCCTCTCTCGCATATTGAATCTTTTATGGACTATTAATATTCTAGGAAGTCACAGATACCATTATATTTCCTTTTCTTTGTTATTAATAGCATCATGACATACCGATAATTAAAGAAATAAAGACTTTAGTAAGTGGGTGGTGCACTGCTATAAGTCATACAATGCTGACATCTAGTGGACTGCTCCATAACTTACTGATGTACTCTTTACTTTCACAACACACAAGCGCACACCTCTATTTCTCTAAAATTCCTTGTGTATGTGTGTCTGTTCTCCTGCTCCATCTTCCCGTAAATCATTCTTAAATTTCTGCAGTGCAGAATGCTCCAAATCCTCTACAAGTGTTTCTTCTGACTGACCCCAACAACTATGTGCTATGTGCCGCCCCAAGCAAATTCAAACCAAACTTACTTTGCATATGTAAAACATACAAAGTGTAAGAAAGGTATGATTGTCAAATTGCTCTCTAAATAATATGCTTGGGTTTTCTTGGTTCCCATTTTAATGGACTCCTTGTACTGTTTTTTTGTCAGAATTACAGTGCACTCTGTTAATACATAATTTGTACTTTGAAACATGATAAACTATCTACTATAAAATAAAACACTAAGGTTAGCGTGAATAGTCTCTCAGAGCAATCTGATAGGTCAGTTTGTCTTTGGACTGATTGGTCATTTTTACTTTGGTGATGCGACAAAAGCAAAAGTGCAAGTGTGAGTCTCATAAGGAAGAGTTAAAGTGCACACTGAGAGAAAACCAGTGAGAAAGTAACCTCACAAATAATGACAAAGTCTGAGACAGAGACTTTACAGGAACATGTTCGAGAGACGGGCTGCTGATGAAGAGACATTCACACATAAGCAAATACAGAGGAAAGGTACTGAAGGTACACATAGTGCAAAAGATAGCAAACATTTTTTAATGATCCTATTCCTTGTCTTCGACAGGTATCGTGGGTGGTAGATTATAAATACATACTCAGGCCTCCTGCAAAGGCCTGCTTTGCTCCTTCCCTCATTTCAATTTAAAAAAGAACAATTATTAACCATAAAATAATACAACAAACAGTACATTTGGCACATTGTGCACAAGTTTTCAAGCCAAATTACTCTATGGGCCTTCACGCACTTTATCAAGGACTGCAAGCGGCTGGAGTCTCTTTGCAGAACTCATCTAGTGGGAGCTGATCTAAAAACATCTGCAATAGGAAGGGGGAACCTTGTTAAGTCTTTCCATTGTTTGTGCCTTCTTTGTTATTTCAGGAGTCACAGAATCCATCTCAGTAGCTTGGGGTGCAGCGCTGGCCTGGAATGCTAACTTTACATGGATACACAACAGCTCAGGAGCTAAAGCAGATACTTTAAAACTTTCTAAATTGAGACAGACAATGTAGCAGACTAATACAGGAATACAGGATTGCAAAGATTTAGAAATTCTGATTTGTACAGAAAATTATAATTTAACACAAACTACTCTACTCACACAATTTCTGCCTGATTAAAGAGAGAATCTTGTTTTTTTATATTAAAGGCACTTAATTCCTTAATAATTACATTTGAGTCTGTTTCATAGTAGTCTCCAGCCTACACTTCTGCATGTACAGTTGTCACCAAAAGTTTTGAGAATGACACAAATTTAAATTTTCGCAAAGTTTGCATCTTCAGTGTTTTTAGATCTTTGTGTCAGATGTTTCTATGGTAGAATGAAGTAGAATTACAAACATTTCATAAGTTTCAAAGGCTTTTATTGACAATGACATGAAGTTTAGGTGCAGAGTCCATATTTGCAGTGTTTTACCCTACTTTCTTTTTCAAGACCCCTGCAATTCACCCTGCCAGGTTTTCCATCAACTTCTGGGCCAAATCCTGACTGATGGCAGCCCATTCTTGCAGAATCAGTGCTTGGTGTTTGTCAGAATTGGTGTTTTTTTGTTTGTCCACCCGCCTCTTGAGGATTTGACCACAAGTACTCAATGGGATTAAGGTCTGGGGAGTTTCCTGGCCATGGACCCCAAATTTCCACTTAATTCTCACATTTCCTTCATGGCTGGTGCTCCATCATACTGGATTGTTCATTGTTGGTCACCAAACTGTTCTTGGATGGTTGGTAGAAGTTGCTCTCAGAGGATGTTCTGGTCCCATTCTTTATTCATGGCTCAGGATCGGGGCCCCACCAGTGCAGAGGTTGCTCAGGAATGGCAGTATGGTGGAGCACAAGGAAAAAGTGGTAACTAAGTGGCTCGGGGAACAAAACATCGACATTTGGGGTCCATGGCCAGGAGACTCCACGGACCTTAATCCCATTGAGAATCCTCAAGAGGCGGGTGGACAAACGAAAATCCACCAATTTTAATTATGTAAGAATGGGCAGCTGCCATCAATCGGGATTAGGCCCAGAAGTTGATTGCCAGCCTGCCAGGGTGAATTAAGAGGTCTTGAAAAAGAAAGAAGGGCCAACACTGCAAATATGGACTCTTTGCATAAACTTCATGGAATTGTCAATAAAAGCCTTTGGAACTTATTAAATGTTTGTAATTCTACTTTAGTCTACCACAGGAACATCTGACAAAAAGATTTAAAAACACTGAAGCAGAAAACTTTGTGAAAACCAAACACTTGGGTGATTCTCAAAACTTTTCACAACGACTCTATACTGCTCTCAGCCAGTATTCAGACTTGAATTACCACAGTGCCATCTCATTCATCAGCACTGCTCATATCGATGAACACATCAATGGTCAACGTTACTGAGTTAATAGGTAAAACTGTTAATCCACATTTGTTTTCAAAATGGATATCTTCCCATGTTTATGGCCCATGTGACTTCTTTAAAGAAACATTTTCTCTTTTTGTTGGTCTCTTGAATGCCTCGGTTCCTTTCTGCTATGGGTCCTTGGAGACGATAGTTGGGTTTTGTTCTGTACACTTGAAGTAGACAGAGTTGTGTAGTACTCAAGTGTAAAAATGGTATTAAACTAAAACTGCTAGAAAGTGCAGGGGAGAAAACACACTTCACAATTTCAGGTAGGATACACCCTACTTGGTAATAATTTCTCTGTTACATATAGGCCTACAGAAAGCATATACATGCTTATACGCCCATTCAAAAATTCGACATTTAAATTGTTTTTTTTGTTTATATCTTCTTGCCTCCTCCAATCTCACATCAGTTTCTCAGACGTCTCGAATTTTGTTGCAGCAGCACAGTTACCAATTTCTTTCACTACTTCAATGACATTTAATTTAAAACCAACTTCATATTTTCTTCTGATTGAACACTCCATCGTTGGTAAGGGATGTTCTTACAATAAAGGTGTATGAGGGTGTGAGATACAAAAAACACAAAACAGTGCAAACGTCACTTTGGAATAGTTTGGGTATTACCGTGTGGTCACGTAGGCACAATAGAGAGAAAAAGGGGTTAGGAGCCCACACTGATACAGTGCATTGCAGCACCCACATAGAAAAAAAGGCCATGTGCTCCGTGGTTACTCTCTCAGGTGGGCAGGCGTTAAAATATCATAATCTCTTAAATCAATAGCGTGAGTTTTCCGCATTCGAGTTATACGACCGACATTATAAAATACCAGAAATCATACGGTAAAATCAAGTCCTGACTTATCTGCGGGAGAACTTATCCGCGAGTATATACGGTAGGTGATATGACAGAAGTAGGTAGATATTGTTCGGCTTTAAACTTTAAGTCAGAGACCTGTAGATTTTCTGATTCATATTGTCATCAGGGAAAAGTAGCGTTTCTTCCCAAAGAAGAGGCATATCCACAAGAATTAAAAGATTTGTTGTTTGGTGAAAATGAAATCCACATACGCGAGTGGCAGAGATACAAAGTGGCTGGCGCATAGTGCCCGCCTGAGCGAAGCAAGCAGGGTGAAGTGTCCCCTAGTAAAATCCTAATGAAAATCCATTTTAATTTCAGATTATAATGCAACAAAACAGGACAAACACCTATGGGAATGAATACTTTCACAAGGCACTGTAACACAAGGAGAAACACGGCACACAAATGGAGAGACAACAAAAAATCATAAATTAAGGTCTAACTGTAAAGTGGAATGTTTAAAACTGCATTATGTATAAAAAGTCTAAAAGCAGAACCTGACCATATGCAGGTAGTAACTACTACAAGCAGCTATTAAGCCAGGCAGTTCTGGATTTGTAGGGATGATATAAATTCATTGTTTTCTGAAAATATCAATGTCAAGCTCCTACAGAATTGTTAATCACTGGAAGATCACCAAAAGTCCTGTCTCACAAATTCCATAGTTTGGTGTTGCCTTTCATCATATGCATTTTCCAGACCAAGCATCTGCAAGCCGTGGGCATGTGATTACGAGACTCAGAATGTAAAGCTAATACGATCTAATCTTTTTAAATCCTTACTCTTTTATAAACAGCGATTGTCTGAGTAAATCACCAACTGGACCATTGGGAAGATGTTTTTGCATCCATTGTGACTACACAGCATAAAAAGCAGTAATACCTTGAATGTGAATGCATTTGCCACTTTGTGCTTTTTATTCCTTGAAGTATGGCTGTGTGTGCTTTAATCGTGCCACCCTGATAGAGAATCTGTTTTTTTTACTGCTAATCATATTTTGTTTGTATTAAAAAAATAACATTTTCCCCTCAAATCTAATTTAATCAGGCAGAAATTGTAAAAGTTTCAAATTATATGATTTAATTAACAAAAAACATTAAACTAAATGATATAGTATATGAAAATGCTAACTAGGTTGTCTTCTTTATCTTCTGATCTGAAAATTAAGACAAGAAAACTAGTTAGGGGTACTGCAGTCTGACTTCAAAAATGAAATTCAGTACATTAAATATGAAATAATTGGGACTTAAAACCAAACAGGAATAATCTGTAATGTTCTGTAACAAAAACACAAAAATATAATCATAAATTTAAAAAAAAAATAGGGAGGCAAATCCTGAAAATTAAACTATACACAAGGGATTGAGGAAGTCTTCAGACCCCTTTACTTCCTGCTCACTTTATTGTTTTGGAGATTTAATTTTAAAGGATTAATTTGACATTTTGCCCATCAATCTAAACCCCATAAACCATAATGAACGAGTAAAGAGGTTTTCAGAAAGTTTTGCAAATTTATAAGGAAAAACAAAAATGGAAATATCTTTACTCGTAGAAGCATTCTGACCATTTGCTGTGACCTTCCAAATTGTCCTCATGCGCCTCCTTGTTTGCATTAATTCTCCTTGAGATATATCCAGAACTTGATTGCATTCCACCTGTGGCAAACTGAACTGATGGATGTCCATACTAACTCCCTCTGTCTAGCTCCAGTGATGCCTGATAAACTACTTAAATGTGCTTTGGAGAAATGCCATCTATCAGCAACTCCATCATGGCACAAGACCTTGTGCATAAACGGAGCATATGCACACAAATGTTGTGTGCACCCAATTCCATGCTCACATTGCAATATATTAAAACTAAACATGGCGTAAAGCCACGCACAGTTTCACACCAGCCTCAGACCTTGTGTACACACGTTTTCTGCTCAGTTTTGCAAATTGGAGGCACCCAGCATCAAAGCAGTGCTACTGTTCAGTGTGGTCTCCCTTTTTTGAGATTAGCATCAATGATGTGGGTTTATCAAATACACTGAAATTAATTGTATATCGTCTACAAATGTAATTCATTTGATTGTAATCATTCTGTAACAATATAATGGTGAACAAAATGAACAAGCTTTTCCAAATACCATAGCTGGTTTAACGTTGTTAATTTCAGAGCACCACTTAAGAGTATTTTAACCCACTACATCTAGCTGTGGACTCACAGCTCTACAGTGGGTTGTGTCGAGAGCACAGTGAATTATTGTGATACAGCTTCCAGGTGTAGGAGGACATTTATAGCACATGCTGCGTAAAGAAAGCCACCAATATCTGCGTGAATTTCTGCTCAGCCATGCACACAGTCTATTTGAGCTTTTCCCATCCGGCAAATGCTTCACAGCCTTTTCTGCAGGGACCTCGCAGTTCAGAAACAATTTCGTCCCAAGAGCTCTAAACACACTCAATTAGTCCATCAAGTGCTCCCGGAAGAACTAATTGAACTTATAAATACAATTACCTCACTTTAAACTTGAACTACAACTGTAATATTGCACAACTTGAGCCACTTTATGAACCATCTGCATTATCTGCACTGTATGTACATGTATATTGTACTTATGCTTTCATATTGTATATTTTTCATTATTATTTATCATATTATTATTGCTATTTTATGAGAACATAAGTTTATGGAGGATTTGCATATAGAATCTCATTGTATCATACAATAACAATAAAGGAATTCAATTGAGTTCAATAGAAGAGAGCATGTATTACAGATGATGAAGACTGGCTTTTAAGTCAATTTAGATTTCCAAGAGCTATCATCTTTGAGCTGGGTGCTGTTAGAATACTAGCATGCATACTTGATATAATTTTTATGATAAAATCCACTAAAGTATGCATATTACATTTAACAGATAAATTGTTAATTTCATATAAAAAATGTATAGGCCTACTGTTAATAATTAAATATGTGAGGGTATGATGGTGCAGCAGTAGCAATGAGCTGGCACCTCTTTTAGAGATTGTTCCTGTCACACGCTTGTTGTTTGCTAGGACTGGCCCAACCCTGGATGGATGGAATAATTAAACATGTAAAACGAAGATTTTTCAATGTTTCATAAAGGTTTTTAAGAATCTGCACTCTAAGCTTACAGCTGATTTTATATTTGTTACAGAGCTCACTGATCTACCCTGGTCAACTGCAAGTGCTATTATTGTGAAATAGAAGCATCAAAGAGCAATAACAGCTCAGCCATGAAGTGGTAAACCATGCAGACTTACAGAGCATGGTAGAGAAAGGATCATGGCAGGGTTTGGGATAGGCTCCTTTGTTCCAGTGAAAGAAGGGTCTTGGTAGCGCTGCAGCAGACAGAGGAATTTTAGACAACTGTATACTTCCAACTTTGTTGAAGATCCTTTCAGTCCCTACATGACTGTGCTTCTGTGGACTGTGCCAGGTCCATAAAGATATGGAAGAACTTGAGTGGCCTTGATAGAGCCCTGACCTCAACCCTATTAAACATTTCAAGAACATACTATGGACAAAAGTATGCAGACACCTGACTATCACACCTATATAAGCTTGGTGAACATTCTCATTCCAAGACCATCTGCATTTTTTTGGAGTTGGCCTAGCAATTTGGCTAAAACAGCTTGCTCTTTTCTTTCCAGAACTTTTCAAGTGTGTCTATAGGACATTTTTCCCATTCAGCCAAAACAGAATCTGTGTGGTCAGGTATTGGTGCTGGACAAGAAGACCTTGCTCACAATCAGCATTCTAATTTATCCCAAAGGTGTTCGGTAGGGTTAGGATCAGGGCTCTGTGCAGGCCACTCAAGTTCCTTCATGTGCCCTGACTTTATACACAGGGGCACAGTCATGCTGGAACATAAAGAAGACTTCCCAAGCTGAAGTGCACAATTGTCTAAAATGCATTTGTAAGCCACAGTACTAACAGGACCCTTCACTGGCACCAAAGGGCTTAGCTCCAAACCCTACCATGATCCCTCTTCTACCAGACTTAACACTAGATATTGTTAATTCCAGAAGATAGCATTTTCCTGGCATCTACCAAACACAGATTGGTCCATCAGACAGATAATGAAGTGTGAGTCATCATTCTAAAGAACAGTAATCTTAAGTGCAGCCATGGAAAGCTATGAAGCTCCCAATGTAGGTCTAGTGCTGACTTTGTTCCAGAGGCAGATTGGCCCTCTGTTGTGAGTAATGCCACAGAGGACAGACCATTTTCACACACTTCAGCACTCAAGAACCTCGCTCTGTGAGTTTGCGTTATGTACCACTTCATGGCTCCTCGACACTTCTACTTCACAATAATAGCATTAATTGTCCCAAGCTAGATTTCGCAGAACAGAAGTTTCGTGTTCTGATGTGTGGCATCCTATGACAGTGCAATGTTTAAAGTAACTAAACTCTTCAGTCTGTCAGGAGAGACTGCATGGCTAGGCACTTGATTTTATGCATCAGTTAACAATGCAACACATGAATTTAAACATTTGGAGAAAAGCCAAGCAAAATGACACCTTTTATTGGCTAACTAGAAAGATTACAATATGCAAGCTTTTGAGGCAACTCAGGCCCCTTATTGTAATCTTTCTAGTTAGCCAATAAAAGGTGTCATTTTGCTTGGCTTTTCTCTACATTCATAATGGCTAACACAGTACAACACCCTAGTACTACAAACATTTGGAGAGGAATCCACACGCTTTTTGGCCATATGCTGTATCACACAATTCACAATTGCGTACTGTTATACAGTATATATCATTCAAGTTATTATTATCTGCTGTACCTTTAATAACAACTTACGTCTGACACTCATCCCACAAGATGGAGAAGAGATGATAAAGAAATGAGAAATGCAACATATTTCTGTGGAATTAAATTCACAGCAGTGTTTCCAGGTTCTTCTCCTGAACTCTTGCTTTTTTCAGTGACTACAGGAGGAGCTTCAGGTTCTATGACAAAAAAATATATAAATAAAGAAATAAATAAGTATATGACAGAATTGTACATTATACAACATCATTTAAAATTATAAAGTACCCCTAAAATATGGAAAGCAGTATCATCCCCTGGTAATACACAAATAGTGCATCAATGCATCTTACAGTTGCATACAGCAGTGTTTCTCAAAGTGAGGTTTGTGATACATGTCAAGTAAAGGTAAGTAATTCATAAATATCACATACACTTGATGTATACAGGAGAAAGGAGGGTGAAATGACACCTTTTATTGGCTAATTAAACAGGTTACAAATGCAAGCTTTCGAGGCAGCTAAGGCCCCTTCATCAAGGAAGGTGTAATACAGAAAGTGAAAAATACTCTAGATTATATCGGGACAGCAAAGTGATTTTTTTCTTTCATCTTAACAAACTTTTTGTTCAAAGGTTAGCAAAATTAATAAACCTTAGATGAATTAACCCTAAAAGAAGAGAACAATGAACTAATAAAATGTAGAGATAAGATAACCATCACTAGAGAAAGTCCTGTAAGGTTTTTTTGAAGTTCATTGTCTGTAAGATAGGCCTCTGATGTAGTCAGCTGGTCAATCAGTCTGTTAGTCCACATATCTGGTCATAATACTCTTGTCTCTATTCAGACCATTTGTAGAGTATTGAACTTAAGCATAAGTTTGTATTCCCATTGATCAATGGCCATGAGTACCATTCACAGAGAGTTGGGGAATGGCTGCAATCACCGCATTGTAAGATGGTGAGAGATGTACCCTTAGGCACCCTCCTCGGTTCAGAGATGGTTATTCCTTTTTCACATAAATGGCCTCCTTGACTCCTCGCTCAAAACACCGTTCCTCCCTGTCCAGGATATGCACATCTTCATTACCGAAAGAGTCACCACTGTCCTGTAGGTGTAAATAGACTGTGGAGTCCTGGCCTGACGAGGTTGCTCTTCTGTGTTGTGCCATCCGCTTCGCCAGTGGTTGTTTGGTTTCCCCGATGTATGATTCACGGCAATCCTCTTGGCACTTAACTGCGTAAACTATATTACTCTGTTTGTGCCGGGGCACCCGATCCGTGGGGTGGAGCAATTTTTGCCCTAGTGTGCTTTGGGGTTTCAAAGCCACCGAGACCTAGTATTTTGAAAAAATGTGTCTCAGCTGTTCCGATACTCCTGACACATAAGGGATCACCAAAGGTTTTCGCTTAGGCAGTGGTTGTCCTTCCTCTCTCCTGGATTGCTTAGAGTGTTCTTTAGGTGTCTTCCCTGCTTTAACAAAAGTCCAGCTGGGATAACCACATTTTCTCAGGGCCTTTTTGATATGATGTTCTTCTGCTTCCCTAGCCGCTGTGTCTGTGGGTATGGTGTTTGCTCTGTGTTTTAGAGTCCTCATGACACCTATTTTGTGCTCCAGTGGATGGTGAGAGTCAAACCTTAAATACTGATCTGTATGCGTTGGTTTACGGTACACATCAACTTTCATATGTCCTCCATTGCTGATGGAAATTTCATAATCTAAGAAAGCTAGCCTGTCACGTTTCATGTCCTCCCTGGTGAACTGGATGTGTTTGTCAACTGAGTTGATGTGGTCAGTGAATTGTGGTACCTCCTAAGATTTGATTTTCACCCAGGTGTCGTCCACATACCTGAACCAATGGCTCGTTGGTGTTACAGGATAGGATGATAGCGCCCTCTTTTCCACTTCTTCCATATACAGATTGGCCATAATAGGTGAAACTAAGGAACCCATGGCGCACCCATGTTTCTGCCTGTAGTACTGGCCTTTGTATATGAAATATGTGGATTGAAGACACAGTTCCAAGAGCAAACACACTTGGTCGATGCTGAGAGTGGTCCTTTTTCTGAGTGTGGGGTAATCCAGTAGTCTCTTACGGACCACCTCCACTGCTTCCGTAACTGGAACACAAGTGAATAGAGATGTAACATCATACAAGACCATAGTGTCATCTGCCTCCATAATGACATCTCTCACCTTCTCCACAAAATCCAAAGTGTTCTGAATATGGTGTTTTGAGCTGCCTACCAACGGGTTGAGGACAGCGGCCAGGAACTTTGAGATGTTACATGTAACCTGAATTGATCATGCAGACAATGGATCTTAACGGTGCATCCTGTTTATGTATCTTCAGTAAACCATACAGACTTGGTGTAGCTTCCCCTGGGTATAATCTGTGGTATGAGGTCCGGTCAATAGCATTGTCATGCACTAACTGCTTGAGATAATCTATCACCTTTGTCCTGTAACCACTACCTGGATCTCATTTTAGGAGTTCATAAGTGTTTTTGTCACTAAGCAGAGACAAACATTTTCTCATGATAGTCCATCTGGTTTAGCACCACTGTGCACCTCCCCTTGTCTGCCGAAAGGATGATGATGTTGTCGTCCTTACTGAGTGCCATGAGAGTCTTCCTCTCCTCAATACTGATATTGGGTGCAGGTGGCTTAGCATTGTTGACACATGCCAAAACTTTTATCAGCAGTTGCTCTGCTTCCACATCTGCTATGTTGTTATTTCTGATTGTTAGTCAATGGTGCTAGTTCGATCATTAGGCCAAGGTACTGTTTATAAGGTTGGAGAAACCTGCAGTCAACTGAGACTGAGGAAGTCACTTGGATGAGTGATGAAACGTATCGGAAAAAAAAAACTATGTCCAGATGAACTGAATCAACTTTCTAGAATTTCCTTACCTGGATTATTGAGCATACATCGAGACTTACATGACTTTCTCTAGTGATGGTTATTTTATCTCTACATTTTATTAATTCATTGTTCTCTTCTTTCAGGGTTAATTCATCTCAGGTGTATTCATTTTGCTAACGTTTGAACAAAAAGGTTGTTAAGATGAAAGAAAAAAATCACTTTGCTGTCCCAATATACTGTAAGTGACAGTATTTTTCAGTTTCTTTGTTACACCTTGCCTGATGAAGGGGCCTTAGCTGCCTCAAAAGCTTGCATTTGCAATCTATTTAGTTAGCCAATAAAAGGTGTCATGTCACCCTCCTTTCTCCTGTATCAATCTATGGCTAACACGGTACAACACTCTACTGCTATGGATACACTTGATGTACTAATGGTCTGGTTATTCTCTTCCTCTCTATTCTCTGTATTTTAAACAATTTCCACAAGATATAAAACTTGAATGCAAAATAATGACCTTTATTAAACCAACCAAAGCAGCATTGCAAAACAAAGACTCTTTCCAGATAGTGCAACAGCATCAGCCTATCCCAGAAACCCTGTTTTCTGATAGCCAATCAAAATCTGACTAGCTGTCACCATGCGTCTCTCTGACTTGTACATCAGCTTTTAAACAACAATACAGCAATTTAAAAGCTTGACCTTTTTAACACAGTCTGAGACCCTCTGAACAATGTATGAGTATAAGCATAGAGACGTACATTTGTGCCAGTCACTCCCATGCTCTGAGCCAATAAAAATGAGTGTGAAGTCTTGAATCACCCATATTGCATATCTAACTGTCAATCACTTATGACTCTGCTTAGCTCGGTCACACAGAAGCTAATTGGATAGATTGGAGAAAAAAGAAAACTTTTAAGTAATGGATAGATTTGTGGGTCAAGTGTCTATTTTGTGAAGCGAGGAAAAGTTAAGTTCACCTAAAAGGGAAAATATGATGATAATTAAATAGAGTTTGTCTTTGTGAGTCCACATTTTCAGCACTAACTGCTATCAAGACAAAGTACAGGGCATGGTTGCATGTGGAGGACAACATCAGTCTGCCTATCAGCCATCACTCTCAGAACTGAGAAACTACGCAGACAAAGACAGAAGCGCAACCATCTCAAAGATTTACTAGGAGCTCGACTGAATATGCAAAAATGTGGTGTAGTGCAGTTCTAAATCTAAACAATCTGAAATGGTCTTTTACTTTAATACAAATGATGAAGCTCAAAGTGCTTTACAAGGTGAAGAAAGAAAAAATATAAAAATAAAATTAAATTAAAATCAAATTAAATTAAAAAGAAACTGTAACATAAACAAAATTGACACTGTTTAAAAGTAATACTATGCATTTTATTTCATATTTTCTCAAACGTTTTCTCTGAAATTGGATAAAAATGTATCTTCAGCACATAAAAAGTTACTTCTCGTGTGCATGAGAAATTATCCTGTCACAAGATATTTTCACGTGTCATTAGATATTTTTGTGTGATAACAAGAAATTGTCAGTCAGTCATTGTCCAAACCGCTATATTCTAACACAGGGTCACAGGGGTCTGGTGGAGCCAATCCCAGCCAGCACAGGGTGCAAGGCAGGAACAAATCCCCGGGCAGGGCGCCAGCCCACCTCAGGGCAGATTCACACACACACACACACCAAGCACAATTTCGGATTGCCAATGCACCTAACCTGCATGTCTTTGGACTGTGGGATTAAACCGGAGCAACCACAGGAAACCAACGCAGACATGGGGAGAACATGCAAACTCCACGCAGGGAGGACCCAGTTCTCCTAACTGCAAGGCAGCAGCGATGCACCACCCAACAAGAAATTACTTTATTTTATTTTTTTTGGTCATTTAGAGGTTCCTTAGAATTTGGTCATAGCTTAAAAAATGTACCCCACCCATTGAGTCTGAGGCAACTCCCTGACCAGATCCATTAGGTTGCTTCCATTGATGGCTCAGAGAGCTTCATTTAAAAATTAAGATTTACTGTAAGCCTTCCTATGTTCCTCTGAGACACACTCTCCATTATGTCTGTAAAACTGAATCTATTTCAGCTTCTTCTTTCCCCCAAACACACCACCAAGGCACTTACTGTATTTCCATATGTTACTTGGACAAAAATAAAGTCAGTGGTGTCTTCTCAGATTCTTGATAGCAATTCATCACTTGTTCATACACATTGTCCTTTTCATACTGTGGAAGATGTGGATTTTCTGCAATTGCCCTCAATTCATGATCCAGTCTATCAATGGCAATGGACTCAGAAAGTCTTCAGACCCCTTCACTTTATTCATATTTTTGTTATGTTGCAGACTTGTGCCCAAGTCATTTACATTCTTTTTTTTTCAAGCAATCCTTAATACCCCCAAATGACAAAGCAAAAGACGGATTTTAGAATGTTTTGAAAAGTGTAAAGAAATAAAAAAGCTGAACTATCCTATCGACACAAGTTTTTCAGAGTGTTTAGTCATTACTTCATTGAGGCCCCTTTGGCAGTGACTGCAACTGGGAGTCTTCTTGGGTCTGATGAGAAAAGCTTTGCACACCTGGATTGAGGAATTTTCTGACATTCTTCTCTGTGGATTTCCAAAAGGTGTGTCAGGTTGGATGGAGACCACAGCTGTTTCCAGGTTGTTCCAGCTATATTACATTGGGTTTAAGTTTGGGCGCTCACTGGGCCACTCAAGGATATTCTCAGAGCTGTCCCTGAGTCACTCCTGTATTGTCTTTAGCTTGTGCTTAGGGTCATTGTTCTGTTGGAAGCCCAGTCTCAAGTACATAGTGTTCTGGAGCAGGTTTTCTTTAAGGATATCTCTCTTCTTTTCTCATTTTGCCATTCCCTCAACCAGCCACACAGCATGATACTGCCACATCCATGTTCCACAGTTGAAATTTGCATTTTTCTAGTGATAAGATGTGCCTGGTTTCCTCCAGACATGACTCTAATCTTGGTTTCATCACTCCAGAGAATCTTTTAATCATAGTCCCTGCCAACCCATGCCCTGTAGATGCATTTTTTGCAATTTCCAAACAAGTATCTTTTACTGAGGGGAAGCCTCTGTCTGGTCACTCTTCGTAAAACCCAGATTGTCCTTCTGAATGTTTCTCTTATCTCCACACAGGTTCTCTTTAATCATTCAGAGTAAGCCTAAGGTTCTTGGTCACCTCTCTTACCAAGCCCCATATTCCTTTTATTTTAATTCGGCCAATGACCTGGCCCAATTTCTCTTTGTCTCCTCTCCTCCAGAATGGTCCAATCCCGATCGCAAATCAGCAGCCGTGAGACCAACCTGAGGAGGAGGATTATCAGTACCTGGACTGAAGCTCGGAGCCGAGGCAGAATGACTAATGAAGTCACTGCTTGCTTGCAGTGTTTGTGTGCCATAGAGTGGTAGCTCCCGCTTCAATAAATACGCTTGCTGTTCCTGTTTGAAGGCTGTTAATAAAGCTGATCGTTCTGAAGATTGAGACCCAGCCTCATGTTTTTGGGTGTAAGAGAGTGTCTCACGTATCACAATTTGTACTAAAATAAATCCTAAAAATCCCTCAAAAATTATTTTTACAGCTTCAGCTAATGTAAAGATGCTAATAATTACCAAATACACTAATTAAATCTGTCTATTTTAACTTGCATATTTTTTGTACAGTATTTTTGTCTATTGCATGTTTGAACTTGTTGGCAAAACAGACCCTCTGTCGTCAGTACAGCATGCCTGTGCTTCATACTCAAAAGTCCCGCGTGTACAAACAGTGGCATGGCAGTCTGAGCAAATCCTTACAACACCGTTACAAAATATTTAAGGAAGAATGTGATATCTGTCTCTTTTATTAACTCTTTGATGGAGGAATATTTTTTCCAAAAAACTGAGTTTTCTGAAAAGCACACGAAGCAATTGTTTCACACATAAGTCAATATAAAACATCTGTTGCTATGTGCTGTGGCTGCTGTTGGCGCATGTTCAGCATCTCAGTGAGTGCGTGGGGGCACCTCGGTGGTCAGCAGGGATGCATGGTGAGCCAGCTGCCTGGCTGTCTCCACACAGCAGGTGGGTGGCGGTTGCAGTGTGACACAATCTGGTTTGTACCTCTTGTCATCATAAGTGGTGGTCCTCCCAGGCAAATACTGCTGTAGGCACATCAGCTACACGAAAGTGTTCAGCACCACGATCAGCTGGGGACCGATCAGATGCTGGTACCTCACTTTCGTTTTTGATATCCATCTCCAGATCACTTGCTTCAAACTCGGAGTCCAACGAGTCAGAGTCCTATTCAACGAAATTACATAAAACGTCCACGGAGTATTTTGCTTTGCAAATTCACTTTAGTCTCTCGCCAGATGTCGGCACCATTTTAGAGGTTGTTTGCTCTTTGCTACTCATGCATGTGTAGGGAATCGAGGTTTAAAGGTGGAGTGGTGGCTGTGATGCTAGGGATCTGCACTGGCAATCGGAAGGTTGCCAGTTCGAATCCCATAAAATGCCAATATGGACTCTGCTCTGCTGGGCCCTTGAGCAAAGCCCTTAACCTGCAATTGCCGAGTGCTTTGAGTAGTGAGAAAAGCGCTATATAAATGCAAAGAATTATTATTATTAAAGCCATGTAACTTTCCTTCTAGCAAAGAGAGTCAAACTAAAACATAAGAGTAAGTTTTGTTGCAGTTTACAGCTGATTACCATCCCCTACTCCTCAATTTTGACAAAAGTCTACATCAGCCCTAAAAGAGTTAAGTCAATAAAATATTAAAAATGCTCCAACTTTCAAAACAGATAATCCAATCCCTAAACCCAAATGCTCTCAAATGTTATGCCATGTGTACATTTTCTAAAACTTAAGAAAGCACTTATTTTGCCACGAGTACAATAAGTAGATAAACATGCATCAGTTCTTCATATTGTTAATTTGCTGCCAGGTGAGAGGAAGACTTCGTTTTACTGAGTTTAGAGTGCGAGTGACACTTGGGACCAATGCTTTTAGTGTTCTATACAACCCAAGTGATGCTCAGGTCTAACCTAAGGAGGTCAACTCTTCTTTTGTATTGTGTAAAGCACTTTGAGCAGCATTCCTTGTATGAAAATATGTTATAGAATTAAATGTTGTTGTTGTTGTGCAATCAGCATCTGTAATTCAGTCATCTCCTTCCTTGTACTGGGTGGCGTCACATGTGTGCCAGTTAAAGGCATTTTTCCCATCCTGAACTGGCTTTGTGAATTTGACTTTGACATGTCCATTAAGCAATGGAAGGGGGTGCCTGGCAGTCCTTGAGTCAGGGGACAGACGATGGACAACACAGCCCTCAACAAAAAAGGAGCTCCTCAGTCTGTTACTACAGGATCTGATTGCCCTATATCACTTTCCTGATGGTAATGGGTCAAATAGATGAATTCCTGGATGTGTTGTGTCCCTATCAAGGGCCCATTCTTTGTTCCTCAGTCGACTAGTGTAAACACTGTTGAGGTTTGGGAGGACAACCCCAATGAAGCATTGGGCAGCTTTCACCACCTAAACGAGGTTATTGCAATCATCAGCTGTGTAGCTGGCATACCATAAAATTGAGCCCTAGGCCAGAACACTTTCAAGAGTGTTGTGGTAGAAGTTCTTCAAAAGCATTTGGGGTAGATGGGCTTGTCTCAACGTCTTGAAAAAATTCAGGTGTTTTTCAGTTTTCCCAGTTAATTAAGTACTATTAAGAGACCATGTGAAATCCATTGATATGTAGACTCTTAGGATCTTCACACTCCCTATGTATCATTTCTACTTTTCCGTGCTGTGTGTATTGGGGTAGGTGGGCTCTCACTTTTGTTCTCCTGTAGTCTACAATTATTTCCTCTGTCTTACTTGTGTTCAGGATTAGGTTGTTATTATAGAAAATTGTATTCTTAAAATTGGTAATCTCGATGCATTAGAAAAATATTATAAACACATGAGAAAAGTAGACACTATATTTTACTAAGCATTAAGATGTAAGAGTTTGGATTAAAAACACATAACCAATATATGGTTTATTATTCTGTATGAGGTTGAGACCGTCAATAGTTTATTAAGTCAAAGAAATGCAGTAGAGTTGGAGAAAGATGAGCCCCTCGCTTAGAGAGAGAATATGAACTCTTTGGCTGTAAATTATAGTAGCAAGCAAGAACATTCCTTATCGAACAGATAAGATAGACAGAGCGGGGTTTGAGACCCCCTCAGCTAAGAATTATTGATAGAATCAATTAGGGGCAGGACTAGAGCAATGGAATGCTAGGAGTCAGATGAGGAAAAATAATGACTCAAATGATCAGAATTGTAATAAAAGTAAAAGGTACCCATTGCTGGGGGCTCATTGTTCCATCGTAAGTGAGTCTGTATGCACGTCATACAATAAAGCTTAATTCTGCTATCTGTTCTGAAGTCTCTGAGAGCCTTCACTGGGGATGAGGATACCCTATGCCGTGTCAGCCTGCTTCGGCATAATCAATGCACCATTTGGCCAAGTGTGCCAACTCCATCCTGTAGACTGTCTCAACTTTATCTGAAATCAGGCCCACTACCATAGTGCCATCTGAAAATTTCACAATCATATTTGAGGGGTGTATTGGGGTACAGTCTTGCATGAGGAGAAAAGCAATGGGCTAAGCACATAACCCTGTGGAGATGCTGTGTTCAGGATAAGTGTGGAGGTGTGATATAGCAGGTCAGTGGCTCAGATGGAAAGGCCAGTTTTTAAATAAATAATCTCCACACTCGTAGCTTAAAGAGGAGGCATGGTAGTGTGGCTAGAGTGGTTCCCGGGCGCAGTACGGGCTTGGGTGTTCCCACACTGAAGTGTACAGGTGTGGCATCGCACATGTTCGTAATTGATGTCGGAAGCTGCAATTTGCCATACCTGTGCCATATCCCCATTATAAATAGAAGAAGCGCAAATGCGGTGAGGAGACAGTAAACGAAAAGGACGGAGGTTAAAAAGGAGAAAAGGCAGAAGACTGGAGAAAAAGCAAGTGTAGGTGCAAGCAAACGAGAGAGACAGAGCAGGCTCACTGTAATAATGACTGGCAGCTGGGAAGTGAGCCCTAGTGGGGTGTTTGGCTGGCACTCGGGGGCAGATGGATTGGGTCACTCCTGCTGAGTTTTTCAGAGGAGCAGGAGTGACCACGATCGACGACGGCTTGCCGCATAAGGCCGCAGAAGGCAGTGGGAGTCGAAAGCTTGGGAGGTTGATTCCCCAGTATGAGCGCCCTGGTCGCTTGGGAACCCGAGTCTCGGTCATTATTGTTGTTTAACATTTTTTTAATGGATTTATTTAGTGGATTATTTTAACTTCCACATTGCACCTAATTTTATGGATTACGTATTTATTGAAATGTTTTGAACACTACACTGTTGTTTTGAACACTTTTTGGTTTGGACTGTTTTAAATAAAAGCACTTCTGCACTTTACACCATCTCCTTGCTTCACTTGGTGTCCTCATTGTCGGGTTCAATAGGTTCTCTAAAGAGAGATGGGAGCATGGAGCAGGACCCGGATCGTCACAGGAGGAAGTACTGCACGTCTTCCTATTCTAACACTCTGTGTTCTGTTAGTGAGAAGGTTCAGCACGCAAGAGCAGACTGAAGTGTCCAAGCCAAAGTGGCTTAATTTACCAAACACTTTCAGGGTACTACCAGTAAAAAATGCTGAACTAAAATTCACAAACAACATCCTCACATATGTGTTTGGCTGTTTTAAGTGGAATAATTCTGTGTGGAGCATAGTACAGACAGTGTTCTCCATTGAATGGTTTGCCTGATATGTAAACTAGCATATGTCCAGACCTGGGTGTATGACTGATCTAATGTCCGAGAGTACCATTTAAAATTGGGTTAAGGAGCAATAATGGAGGATTTCAAGACATATGGAGACATGTTCCTTCTGTAGTGAGAGGTTAAATATGTTTGTGAACACACACGCAAATTGGATAACACACACCTTCAGTTTCCATCTGGGCACTCCTTCAGGTCCGGTAGCTTTGTGGACATTAACTCTTTGAAAAGTGGATCTTACCTATTGGAGCTATAGGACCAGTGACTGCTCTCCTACATAAGATGCAATATGCAGGGCAGTTCCTCCTTCATTGTGAGCAAAAAACCTATTTATAACACCAGGGAGATATGTGTACTCAGATGGCTGCACTGTATCACTCTTATAATTAGTCAGTACCTTTACTTCCTTCCACATGCTATGGAGGTAGTTATTCACAATATTCCTCTATGTACTATTTATATTTCTTCTTGATCTCTCTAATGTACCTCTTATAGAAAACTGGCGTGTCTCCTGACCTAAAAGCCATGTCCCATTCTTTCAGCAGGGTACGCAGATAACAGTCAATTCACAGTGTCTCATTGGGGAGCCCTTTCAAAATTGTATGTATCCAGAACGACTGATGTTAAATTCTCCTTATATGCTCCTTGTCTGAACACCTCCCAATTTGTGCTATTAAAACAGTTCTGCAGCACTGAGATTTAACTGAGTGCCGTGTCCACACAGACGGTCATTTAGAAGTGTGTCACTTGGAATTTCCAGCCTCTGCATTAATACCTGCCTTTGTGATTTCTTCAAGGACATATTCTGTGAGCACATGGTGCTCAGTCAGTCTTAAACTCTCAACAACTTATTCATCGTTGTAAGCATTTTGAAACAACTGAGCATTTCCAACATATTGTGTATCCATCCCAAAAAACCATCAAGTAAGCTTTCCAACTTTTATGTGCCTCCGTGTTTGTTAGAATGGACGTAGTGCTATCAAGTCTTTAGCTGCCTACCACCTATGATTAGGGAAATGTATTCAACAGTTAAAGATTGACCAATAGGAACAGGTTCAGCTGGGCTGCCTTTGTCTTGATTGACATGTGATGAAACTATCATGAAAGCCGGTATTTTGACATAAAGAGTGCTTTCATTAAATGAGCCATTTGGAACTGGAAAAGTCATGTTGTGAAATAACAACAGTCTTTAAAAATAAGACCTTTCTGAAAGAAAACCTGTATTAATGATAAAAACATAATAATTAGATGACTTTTTATAAAAAAATAGCTGATTTTATTTAATTTTAGATTTTTTCACAGTTTATTGACAATTATATATATTGCTGTACTTTTTCGTGTGATTATTTCATGTTTGTCATTTTATTTATTTCATTATGGTACAAATGATATCCCATAGCAACCTTGAGCTAAAATCATGTAAATTAGTTTTTCCCCACATCAAGCAACCTTCAATACCCCAGAAAGACTGGAATAGCCCATTGATGTTTGTCAGCCATTCTGGCCTGAAGTCTTCTGGATCTGACTCTACAAGCTTCACACAGCCAGCTTTGGAGATCTTCTGCCATTCTCCTCTGTAGATCTACTCAAACTCTACCAGGTAGGATGGAGACTGTCAGCTGGACAGCTATTTTCAGTTCTCAGTTCAGTTTCAAGAGATGATCAATTAGGTTCAAGCCCGGCATTGGGCTGGGTAACTCAGAGTTGTTCATAAGCCATTCCTGTGTATTTTTTTTGCTTTGTCCTGTTGGAAGGTGAACCATGGTCCAGTCTGAGGTCCAGAGCACTTTGTATGAAGTTTTCATTGAGCATATCTCCATATTTTGTTCTGTTCAGCTTTCCCTCAAACATGACTAGTCTCATGGTTCCTGATGCTAAAGGACATCCCCACAGCATGATGATGTCCCATCATGGTTCACCACTGGAATAGGATTCTGCAGGTTATTGTTATTTCCACCAGACATGATGCTAACCATCATCAAATCAAAGAATCTTCTTTCTCACAGCCAGAGAGTCCTTACCTGTGTCTTTTACTTAGAAGAGATTTCTGTTTTGCCACTCTGTTATAAAGCACAGACAAGTAGAGTGCTGCAGTGATGGTTGCCCTTATGGAAGTTTCTCCCATCGCTACACAGGTTCTCAGGAGCTCAACCAGAATGATCTTTGGGTTTTGGTCACCTCACTTACCAAGGTCCTTCTCCCCAGATTGTTCAGTTTGGTCAAGCAGCCAAGTTTGGGAAGAGTTGGTTTGCTTTGTTTGGTTTGGTTGTTCCAAACTTCTTCTAAATAAGAACTGTGAAAGAAACTCTGCTCTTGGTAACCACAAGAGCTGCATCCTTTCCCATATCTGTGCATCAACACAATCCTGTCAGGAAATTCTTTCGACCTAATGGCTTGGTTTTTGCTCAACTGTGAGACCTTCCATAGATAGGTGTGTGCCTTATCTAATGGGTCCAAACAACTGAATTGACCATGGGTGGATTCCAAACAAGGTGTAGAAACATCTCAATGATGATCAATAGAATGGGGTACATCTGAGCCAAAGCAAAGGGTCTGAAAATTTGTGTTAATGTGATATTTCAGTTTTTTTAATTTTAATAAATGTTCAGAAATTCCTAAAATTCTGCTTTTGCTTTGTTATTCTTGGGTACTGAGTGTTGATTGATTAGGGAAAGATGAATTTAAATGATTTAAGCTTAAGGTTGCAACAAAATATGAAAAAATGAAGGAGTCAGAATACCTTCTGAATCTATTTTAAGTATTACTTGCCATGCCTCACTATCAGACATTTAGATCGCTGAACTTCCCTTAAAATACTGTAAGAGTATTAGAGTACAGTTTATGGATACAAATCTAGAACATTATAATGATGACAGAGTAGGCCACACAAAGGAACTTACTTGAAATAAAGTCATGGGACATTGTGGAACATGTTTTTGTAGATAGATTTACAATGCTGTTTTCTAAAGCATGCTTTCCAAAATTCATGAAAGCTTTACTTACATATATACAGTACATACAAGCAAGCACTGAGTCTGACTTCCCAACACTTACTTGTCAAATTCTGCAGCCCTTGTCTGGCTACACAGCATTGTGCTACTTACCTTTAACAGTGAGCTTGACATCTTGTGGTGGTTGATCTGGAGGCGGGTAGCACCTATAATCCCCTTCGTCTGTTTTTTGGATATTTAACAACTCCAGTGAAAAATTTCCTTTAGCTATTTGATCATTGTATAACGAAATACAGCCTGCATATCCAGGGGCTATGTTGATTTTCCCAGATGAGAAAATAAGCATGTTAATATTTGGCAACCTTTTCCATGCAAAACCGACAGTTTGCACATCTAGTGGCTTTGGTGTACTGAAAACACAAGGGAGGAGCACCTTGTTTCCGGAAATTCCAACAACGTCTTCAGATAGCACTTAAAAAGAAAAAGAAAGAAAAAGAAAAAAACAAAATTAGCTCTCTGTGCATTCTGTTTTATGAACTAACTACCTGTGTTACGTATCTAATCAACTCAAGTTAAAATCTAAGTAATCAACATAGACCTCAGCATAGTCAACATTAACATTTACAGTGCACCATCTATTGGGATGCAATTTGCAATGCATGCAATAATAAAAGGCACTGCATGTATCATTACAACAGATGGAATATATGGTAAACGGTTTATGCTCTCACCTTTAAAGCAAAGTGGCATCCGCTCATCGCAAGGTGAACACAAGCACACACACACACAAGTGTCATTGAAGCTTCACCGAATCCCCAAACCTTCATGTCTTTGGATGGAAAACTGAGCACACTGTGGAAACCCACCAGGAAAAACATGCAAACTCCAGGCAGGGATCACAAGGGACGTGACTCCCTGCGAGACAGCAGTGCTACCGCTCTGCCACGTGCCACCCCATATGTGTAACTATTAGCAGTATTCATGATTTAAACAAAGTTAACGATTTATCTGTAAAATGTAACATACACAGTTTAATGCATTTCATCATGAAAGTGATGTCAAGTGTAGCCGCCGAAGTATAAGGCGAGATCGAGCACGGGTGAAAAACACATGCCGAAAGAAATCTATCAGTCCAAAAGTTCAATTTAAAATTATTTATTGAAAGTTAAAAGCAAATAATCCACACAAGAATAAAAGAAAAAATAGTTACATACATAGAATAAAAGGTAAAAAAAAGGAAAAAATGTATCTTCTCTAAACTTAGCTTTTCTTGAGAAACTTTAGTTATTTCTGTACTTAAAAGTTCTTAATATCTTCTTCTGTACGCTTTAAGCATGCGGCTTCATGGAGAGTTATGACGATATTCCAGAAGAAGATGACATGACTGTATTTGGATAAATGAATATTGTTGTACATGAATAAATATAATATATCCCCTGAAAATAAGCCCTAGTGCATCTTTTGGAGCAAAAATTAATATAAGACCCAGTCTTACTTTCAGGAAACATGGTAGCTGTGGTTTTCTGAATATCATTATGAACACTTTGATGCCACATAAAAACAATTACAAAGCTACATTATCAGTCAAAGAAGTAAACATTCTTCCCTACCATGTGGAAAAACAGTAATAAATTATTTTTTAAGTTTTGTTGATATGTACATTTAAATGGAAACAAGGACAAATTTGGATCTGCTTTTATTTCTCAGAAATATACATTAACAGTCAGTGTGATTGCATGCACGCACATAACTGGATTAACATGAATAGCCTGATTAAGGCAAAACCTGGTTTCTTAAAAATCTGTGTTTACATGGGCACATAATCGTCTGGAGTGCTCTTATTGGCTGGTAGCATCCCAAATTAGATGCTCACTGGTGGCCTTGGGAGGCCCCACCCATTTGGGCTCAACATAAAGGGACTAATAAGCTGCAACAAATAATTCTATGCTAATTATGTGAAGATATTACAGGAAATAAATTTGCAATATGATACATAAACCACACACCATGAGCCAGCCTTTGAGGGTGCACACAGTAGCTACGTTTATGGATTTGGCATTTCAAATTCAAAATGACCTGTCAACAGTATTGTTTAAGCAATGTTTATGGCTGTCTTACATTTCTTTAGTAGTGTGCTTCATTGCCTTGTCATGTATGATTCTTGTTCATGTATGTTTCTTTCTGTTCTTGTTTGAACTGGTGGCCATGTCACCTTCTTCATACATCACATAGGGGTCTAAATTCAAGCCGCTATGCAGAGGCAGGCTTTGTACTGCCTGCTTTGTTATGCACAGGTATAAAAAGAAGGATCACTCCAACATTTAATTACATTTGGGGAAATAAATAAGGATTTTATAAATTATGACAGACAGACAGTAAGAAACTGTATGATAAATACGTTCATACAGTATATATATGCATTTTTGTATAAATTGAGTTTGTATTTTCTTCCAATGTCTGGGTGGGTTTCCTTCAGGTGCTGTGGTTTTGCCTCACAGTTTAACAACATGTGTGAAACATGTAGGTCAGGTGGATTAGCAAAGCTAAATTGGCCATAGTGAGAGTGTGTGTTTTCACCCAGCAATGCACTGATGTCCTGTCCAGATATTGTTCCTGCCTTGTGCCCACTTTTTGCTGGGATAGATTTCAGCTGCATTGTGACTCTGCTCAGGATGAAGTGCCTTTAGAAAGTGGATGGATGGATTATTTCAGGTATTGCAAGTTATTATGAGAGTATTCTTAGAATTTACTATTAAGACTGGATGAATATTTAATAATATGAATTAAAATGTAAGTTACAAATAATGGTTGTTTCCAAATAATTGGAGGAGTTAAAAAAGAGAGATTCAACAAAGTTGTAGGGAAAATAGAGAAACTAGCAGATAATGGAACCAACAGAAGTGAGTCGAAATTGATGGTTATGTGCTCTTTGCACAAAGAAAAGTAAAGTTTTTACTTTTTACATATTTTTTTTTATTTTAATCATCTAGAGAGGGACACTGGTTTATGTAGGAGACCATAAATTGGGGGATGACCAGGGTGATCCTTGGACACCAGGTCATCACAGAAGAAAACACAAAATTGGCTTAATTATTAAACAAAAGATTATTGCAAAAAAAATTAACAAAGAAGAAAAATAAAAATAAGCAGAATAAGAAGAAGATTAACAAAACTAAAACAAAAAGAAAAACAGATCAGGAATGAAGTCCTGGTGAGGCTGTGACAAGTATTGTGCATCACATTCACCTGTACATAGTATTTTGCAGATTTCTATATTAAACACAATTTTCCAAGATTTGGCCCAGTTTTGTCCAGGTTTATTGTGTGTGTTTGTGTGTATTTGTTCAGACCCCACACTGTCTGCTGGCTGTCCACTTTAAAATATACCTGCAAATTTCACATATTTACTAATGATATCTGAATCAGTGGTACAATATAAATTAGAAAGTAAGGATGCAAGGACAGATGCCTAATTACTCCCTGTTGCCCTGTTATCTTTATCTTTTGTCAGCTCTCTGTCCAGCACTTTACACTCCAATTTCTGAAGGTAGGTTAATTTTCCATTTAAAACTGTATCAAAACATCTACTAAAGTCTGACCTTTATTTAGAATATTATTTTTACACAAATCATCTTGTAACTATTTTTTCTAATCTATATACAGTATATAAAATTCTTTTTGCGTTTGAAACGGAAATTATGTATGACCACGCGATATGGAAATTATGTATGACCACAGAACATATTATAATACAGGAACTACTCACTTTGTTTGTGGACGCCATTTTTATATTGTCTTTACAAATTGTTAGTATTTGTGTGAGAGTTATTTTCCTGATATTGAAAAGAAGTAAACACAAACAATCCGATCTATCCCATAGAAGTGCGCCCCGTGTCGCCCTCTCCCAGCCCTCCTCTCTGGACTACAGCGCTGACCCGTCCGCCGCCAGGCGCGTTCTGACATAGAAGTTTTATTTATTCATCCACGTGACTGTCGTGGAAACTACCACATTGTAACTTTTTTTGAGTTGGCAGTACTTGATAGTAAAAGAGAAGAGGAAAACAGCTTTGCATCTTTCTACTTTTTAACTGCGCCGAGCTGTAAACAATGTAAAGACAAGACCGCCTTCAGCGGCGAGGGGTAGTGATGGGCGGAGTGAAGCCTCATGAAGCATCAAAACGTTTGAAGCAATTGTGTCAGAAATCGTATCGAAGCTTTGAAGCATTTGACACTCGCCTCTCTACTGACACCTCCTGGCCATTTTCATTAACGTTACACAAACTCATGATCCACTTCAAAGACGTCTGTTACAACTCTTATGGCTTTTACTTTTTTCGCTGCTACAGACTAACAACAAAGAGAAGGGTTTGTCAGCAGCTTCTAGTGTTTGATGTCTAAAAAATATAAATATATATTGTGGTATATGGCCAGCAGTTCATCCCGGCCAATACCCACACACCACCAGGTGGAGCCCTTCTTGCAACATGGAGGTGCCCCGAGTTCCAGCAGGGCATCATGGACAGTAGAATTTTACATTACAGCCCTGCTGGATACCATGGGGCCTCCAGGGGTTGCTGCAGGAAGGCACGAGGATTTTTATTATAGCCTGGAAGTACTTTCTAGTCACGGGAATGGAATTAATGAAGTACTTCTGGGAGGAAGAAAAGAAGGAGTTTGCACCTGACCCGGAAGTGTTATGAAATCACGTGGACTGAGAGAAAGAAGCACTTCACGGACTATAAAGGACTCTGGGAAAACGCAGCAAGTTGAGCTGAGTTGGGAGGAAGGGTGACTGAGCTGCTGGGAGAGGAGGATTGTGTATTGTGATTAATTATTGAGTATTGAGTATTGTGGAGTGGAGGGTGCTTTGTGCACATTATTATAATAATAAATTTAAATATTTGGACTTTTACCTGGTGTCTGACGTGTGGTCTGAGGGTTCAAGGGGACAACAGCGCCCCCTATCTGTCACAATATATATAACTAACGCCGACAGGCAGCAATGCACTATACGATAGTAAGAGTTAAACAAAATAAGACGCCTCACTCATGGATTCCCGGCTCTTTCAATTAGTATTTACTTTTGCACTGTATCATTATAATCGCTCCTGTTATTACTATTATAATTAACCCTGATCTTTTCTTGAGATCACATTTAATACCCTTAAATGTTTTCTATGGTCTGACTTAATTAAAACGGAGTAGATGGAAAATAAAGGTTTATCCCTGTACTTTGCCATGATATAGGTAAGCACATTTGAGAAAAAAAAGGTGAAATCCTTAAAGCACAGATGTTATTATTCGATCAAGTATTGAAATATTTCATTTATTAATACTTTACAATATTTTGTGAAGCAGAAAAGTAACGTGTTCGCTATGAAGAAAAGACGCTGTCAGTGGCTCTACTAACTAAGGTGGTTGCTTTTAAAATTCTGAGCGTAGTGCTAGCCCGAGTTTAATCCGAATTAAAGACTCATCAAAATAATTAATAATAAAAAAATGATCAGGAGTGAAATCTTTATAACCAATTTGAACTAAATAATTTTGAGAGATACTGTGAAAGGATCTCATAAGAGATCTGTTCAGAAATCATCCCCACTTAGAGTCGCCATCAAAATGTGATGACTAATTGCGGAAGGCAGCTCACGTATTTACATTAATTCATCTTCTATTCATTGCCATTTGACGTCCATGAACCCCTCCATTGAATAAGGTGATAACAAACCTGTTTCAGAATTTATAGATACTTTCAGTAAGTCGAGTGTAATTGTGGAAAACCATTTAGATCAGTTAACATCAAATGTAAATGTGGAAAACAATTTAGATCAGCTAACATCACATTATAATGTGACCTTAAGAAATGCTCTGGACACAGTTGCTCCCCTTAAAACAAAAGTGATCAAAGCACATAGAAACTCTCCCTGGTTTAATGAAAACACTTGAGCTCTTAAATTAGAGTATCAAAAACTGTAGCGCAGATGGAGAACAATAAAGCTACATGTCTTTCAAATTGCATGGACAGAGAGTGTCAATAAATATAAAAAAGCCCTCTTTAAAGCTCGCTCAGAATACTATTCTACAATAATAGATAGCAATAATAAAAATCCTCGGGTACTGTTTAGAACAGTGGCTAAATTAACAAATGGAAATTCAAATCAACAGTGCAAAATACCAACAGATATTAGTAGTACAGACTTTATGAACTTCTTCAATGAGAAAATTAAAAATATAAGATCCCAGATTTCTGCATCACAGTACAAACCAAATACTAGCTTAGCAGACCCTGTCTCGCATTGCATTCAGCACTTTAATAATTTTAATCGTGTAACAGAGCAGGAAGTGTTAACTTTAATTTCTAAAATGAAGCCCACTACTTGTTCCCTAGATCCAGTGCCAAAAAAAATAGTAAAAAGTGCAATGGATGTTCTTGCAGCGCCTACTCTAGATAGATAGATAGATAGATAGATAGATAGATAGATAGATAGATAGATAGATAGATAGATAGATAGATAGATAGATAGATAGATAGATAGATAGATAGATAGATAGATAGATAGATAGATAGATAGATAGATAGATAGATAGATAGATAGATAGAAACATTATCAATAGTTAATTATTGCATGGCACAGTACCTGAAGCACTAAAGGTTTCAGTCATTAAAACATTACTTAAAAAGTCAGACCTAGACCCACGCATGCTAAATAATTATAGGCCTATTTCAAATTTACTGTTTCTCTCTAAAATACTAGAAAAAGTAGTCGCTAGTCAGCTTCAGTCACATCTTACGCATTACAATTTATTTGAGAAATTCCAGCCTGGTTTACGCACTGGTCATAGTACAGAAACGGCACTAACGCGGGTTGTAAACGACATTCTGATATCCTCGGATGAAGGAAACTCCCCTGTAATTATGTTGTTGGACTTAAGTGTAGCGTTTGACACCATCGGCCATTCTATTTTATTGTACAGGCTAGAAAATGATGTTGGGCTTACAGGCACCATGCTAGCTTGGTTTAGTTCTTATTTATCAAATCGATTCCAATATGTACAGAAATGTGCTGACAGTACTCCATCATTATACACGGAAGTTCAATATGGTGTCCCTCAGGGCTCAGTACTGGGACCTTTACTATTTTCACTTTACATGTTTCCACTGGGATCTCTCATTAGGAAACATAATGTTAATTTTCACTCGTATGCAGATGACACCCAGTTATACCTTTCATTTAAATCAAATGAAGTTTCTCCGATGTTGTCTTTAATTAGTTGTGTTAGTGAATTCAAGGAGTGGATGAATGAGAACTACTTGTTTTTAAATACAGATAAAACAGAGATGTTAATTGTTGGAGGGAATGATGCTGATCACAATAATATTTTGTCATCATTTAACTCAGTTGGAATCCCAGTCAATTTTACTGAATCAGCCCGCAATCTAGGAGTTATCTTTGACTCTAGCATGTCATTTAAAGCGCATATTACAAAGTTGTCCAAAACATGTTTCTTCCATCTTAAAAATGTTAGGAAATTAAGGCGCTTTCTAAATAAACAAGATTCTGAGATATTATTTCATGCATTTATTTCTAGTAGGATTGACTACTGCAATGCGGTGTTCACTGGATGTTCAAACTCTTCTCTATACAGCCTCCAGTTAATCCAAAATGCAGATACAAGAATTACTACAAGAACAAGAAAATATGAACACATAACTCCAGTTCTTAAATCCTTACACTGGCGACACTTCCTGTGTAATTTTGGGCTATACAAAAATAAATTGTATTGTATTGTATTGTATTGTATAGTTCAGTTGTGCGGAGCTCGTTAATTATCCCGATTAGGTGGCTCAATGGTATTACGACTGTCTCTCAGTAAAAACACCAGGGGATTGCATCATTGATCCTCCTCTTGTGAAAGGGTTTTTTTTTCAATTCCTCCATTTAACAAAATTTTCAAACTTGGATGGATAGCAAGCGAATCGAGCTATTGAGGGAAGGTTGGATCGCCGTAGTCGGACAGGGGGCACACGTCCCTAATTATATTGTGTATGTAAAGAGTTTCACTGTAAAACGTAATAAGCTTCATATTTGTGTGTTTGGTGTCGTACTTAATTTGTATTGTAAAAAAACAAACTACTGTGCAGCATGCTGAAATGTGTCTTTTCGTTTCTGATCGCTATACAGCACTTCCAACTTGGGACAATTCGCTATAAACAGTTTCAGCCAATCAGCGCCTTCTAAACATGCAGAATGACAGTGTGAACTTTTATTGTAGTGGCACAGCATCTTCGTACAGTCAGTCATTGTCCTGTTAGACTATTTACTGATAAGTGCTGCTTCAGCTACCATTTACAACAGGTGGCCGACCTAGTTCTTAAATCAATATTGAAATGCACACACAAGTCTCCTATATTATTTATTGAAATGCCTATACATTTACAGTGTCCGTTTTAGGAAGTCGTAGTTTTTACTTGTTCCCGTTATTAGGAATTATAATTTCTCAGTGTCACATACTATATTATTCGTTACTACTCGCAAGTCCCATATCATCGAGATTCTGTTTTATATTCTGTATAAGCAAACTTTTTAAAAGGAGCGTTAATTGAACCGACTATAGCAAACTTGTCATCTTCTTAAAATGACTTTATTGATTTGATATTGACAATTAATCATAAGGTCAAAAATCAAGGAGGCTGTGAGTTTGCATGGACTGTGCTGTTTCTTTTTTTTTCGTGACATCTCGTCAGTAGAGAGTGCGTGACGTTAACAATGCATTCTGTCCTAAATGACAGCGCATACGCTTTTTGATATTTCCTAAAGGCCAATGTGTCTCAATTTGCTCATTAATATATTTTGACAGGGTATTTTAATGAGAATGATTATAAACATATTACCCATGTTCATTTCCCATGTAGATATGTAACGTTTGGTGAGAATAAATAAAAAGTAACAACACATATAATAGTTATGTTGCATTGTTTATGATTAAAAAAATGTATCATTTATCTGAAATGTTCTATTTATACAGTTGATTTATTCCACTTCTGAAGGTGTACACTGTCAGTATTCTCCATTGCATTTGCCCCCCAGTGTAATGTGTGCCAGCGCAACTGAGGGGTGGCACACAAGCTCACGTAATGGGTCACAAGGCACATCCTCACCCTGATGCCCAGGCTCTTGTCATGAATATTCCCATCTTGTGCTTTTTCTCGTTCCTGCCAGTTTACTATTATTATTGGACACGTATGTAGAGGAAATGTGTGTCTTATTTTATGTCTATGAAAGGAAGGACGGTAAAGCCTTGAATGAAACTGAGTGTTGATGCTTTGGGTAACAAGACATGTAAGGAGCAGGGAACGTTAAATGTGACAGTGACTGCGGGGGACTGTGGAACTGGAAGATCCATATTACTAAACGAGAATGGTAAACCGGATGGACGCAGGGACATCCGGACATGGGCCGTGGACGCAAAAGACGTACTGCGCAGGCGCCCCCACAAAACCCCCCTTCCAAGCAACGGAAACCGGATGGAAAGCAACGTAAAATAAGAAATGAGGCGCCCATAGCACACAGAAAAAAGGAGTCAGACGCCGGCACTGCACACAGCGCCGCACGAAGCCCATGGCACACGAAACGGAACACACACAAAGAAGAGAATTGAGACCCACGACACACAAAGCTCCCCTCCAGTAACTGAAATAAGAAATGAGGCGACGCGCCCCTAGAACACCAAAAAGAAAGGAGTCAGACGCAAGTGCCACATAGCACACGAAACGGTACGCACACAAAGAAGAGGATTCAGACCCACGACACACAAACACCCCCTCCACTAACAGAGATAAAAAAAGTGAGGCAACGCGCCCCTAGCACACACAAAAAAAAAGAAGTCAGACGCGAGCGCCACACAAACCCATTGGACACGAAACGGGACAGACTACAGACATAGCACACGAAACATACACAAAAAGGAGGATTCGGACCCACGACCACACTAACATAAATAAGAAATGAGACACAAAGTCCCATTACTGAACGAACCGTCCGTATTAAACATACGTCATCTGAACACATTCAAATTATGCAGCATAGGTCGATCTCATTACACTGATGCACTATTAACCGTTCAACCACAGAAAAGGCTCCATATTAACAGTGAGTGCGATCCTCCTTATTACTTATCCATATTTCTAACGCTGAAGAACAAACAAGTCATGAATTCACGATCACGGGTACAAAACGATACGGCTCGAGTGACGGGACCAAACACACGAACCCGCATGAAAAAAAACAATACACATCGGCGCCTACAACGCGCTTCTGAAACCCCGGAAGAAAATATGTCTCGGCTCCAAAAACGCAAACCTTAACTAACACAGTTACAGAAACGAGCGCAGATGGACAGACACAATGAACGAAGATGCATGCAGCGCGCGTCTCAAAGTGCTGCATCGAAACAGGCAAGGGTTCAAAACGAAACACCTCGAGTCTCAGAGATACAAAAATGGCAGTGAAGGGACAAAATAAATAAACGCAGACGTCTACAACGCGCATCTGAAATGCCGGAAAACAAGCAGGCAAGGCTCCAAAAAGAGACAGCTCGACTAACCGACATACAAAAACGGGCAAGGCTCAATACAAACAATGCACGCCGTAAACTACAACGGGCTTCTCACACAGCACAGGCAAATCGATTACAGCTCCAGAATAGCACGTCCCAAATCCTGCACATACAACGACGCGCCTCTCAAACGGCACAGACAAAAGATACACGTCAAGGACATCAACGACAGACACCTGCTAAACGATTGCGCCAGTTAGCTGACAACGCGTTCAATAATGAGTCCACTATTCATGAAAATTCATTGGGATTAATGAATGTCATTTGCAATCATTGTCATTCACTTAACTTCCCTGAAGAAACAACTGGCAATACAAGTAATGAATTTACACGTTGTTGTCAAAAGGGTCAAATTAGACTGCCTCCTTTACATTCATATCCTACATATCTACAGAACCTTCTAACTAACGAAGTACCTGAAAGTAAAAACTTTATGAACTGCATTAGATCCTACAATAGTTCATTTGCTTTTGCATCTAATGGCATCCACTCACTTACTCAACACCATTGATAAACTTCTACAAACGTTGATGATTAATAATATTCCCTTTGGAGGAAAGGTACTTTTATTAGGACGAGATTTTACACAGTGCTTAGCTATTGTTCCACATTCCATGCGCTCGGCTATTCTTCAGTCCACCTTAAAACACGCAGACAATTGGCATTGCTTTCAAAAGAGTTACGGAGATATTTGGAACAGCAATCTCATTACACCATATACCCCTTTTAACACAACGAACTATATTATGTCCAAAAAATATTAATGTTGATCACATTAATAACCAGGTCATTTCATTACTTCCTCGAGAGGCACGGCTCTTTCTAAGCTCTGACAAAGTTGACTCTGATGACGACAATGACCATCTTAATTTCCCCTTAGAATATTTGAACACTATTAACCCAGCCGGATTACCACAACACAACCTTAGCCTTAAAAACGGAACAATAATCATGCTATTAAGAAACCTTAACACTAAACAGGGTTTATGCAATGGTACACGTTTAGTCGTCAACACCATGACACACAATGTTATTGAAGCAAAACTTCTTACAGGATCACATGCTAACAATACTGTTCTGATTCCTAGAATTGACCTTACAAGTTCTGACCTGGAATTACCTTTTACACTTAAACGGTGACAGTTCCCCATTAAACCTGCCTTTGCCATGACCATCAACAAATCACAAGGACAAACCATAGACAAAGTTGGCATCTACCTCTCTGAGCCCGTTTTGGGACATGGACAACTTTATTTGCTTCCTATATGCGTCATCTACACCTTCACACTATGCTATATCTCATTCATACATCACGCTCTTTGTAATTTCACAACACCAGGGGTTGGCGAGCGAAGCGAGCAGGGGGCGGAGCCCCGTAGTGGTTTAAGAATACAGAAACGACAAAAGCTTAGTCTTTCAATAATTCAATTTACATCAATGATTTAGTCTGTTGTGCTGCAGTTCGGAAGATTACTTATTTAGCCCCAATCCCATTTATGCCTTTGATAAGATGCATTCAGAAGGAAAGGATGTTGCTGGCAAAATCAGGTGCTTTTTTGAAAGTTTGCCTCCAGATGTGCTTATCCAGCAGTTCCTTCTTGTCAGTACTTGAGTGATCTTTATTTCCACCTCTGGATGAATTCGCAAAGTTTCTTTACAACTTTTTTGTCTCATTAACGCAGAAGACACTGTTGATGGCGCTGAAAGACAGTTGTGATTAGTTATGTAGCACACGCTTTTACTCGCATTGCTTTTTGGAAATCAATAATACAAATCAGCTACAGATCTGGGAATCACTGAATAGTAAAAACGTTTAATGAGAGTGTCTTGCGCATATACTGGTGTAATGACCACATCGGCTTTAGTGAAGCGTTTCTTAGCCTCTCTGATATGATCGACATGGGGTAGAGTAGATTCTGGATTGTTATAATACGAACTACCTTACGCAAAATATGCTCATCAGTTTATTACAGATTCTAGGTGGACACGATTCTGCACCAAGGAAAAAGGTGCCTCGTGTAAATCGTTCATAATGTCTCCAAAATATATGTTATCTTACAGACAAGTACTACATAACTGTTTTATACAAAGTCCTTATTTTAACATATGCGAGCCCCAATTAGGATTTGAACTATAGCGTTAGCACACATTACCGCTGTAGCACGGACAACTGCTTTTACGCTTTGAGCCAAAGCAGTTCAGCAGACGAGCGAGTGACCGAATCGACTGCTGACTGCGCAGATCATAGACTAGATAGACGCCGCATTCACTGTGTTGCCCAGTCGACACGATATGTCATCGAGTCCGTCATATTGGAAGTGGCAAAAGTGCCATTTAAACTAATACAGGTAGACGTGGAAACCGGGTTTTCTGATGAAAAAACAATAACGTTTACATACAACAGATGTTGGCGTGCCGTTTAAATGCAATTATTTATATCAATTTACACACTAATAATGGCAATTATTATATAATAATAATTATTATTATTAAATAATTCCTCACATATAAGTAACATTTCTCGGACTGCCTTCTTCCATCTCCGAAACATTTCTAGACTTCGTCCTGTTCTTACGTAACACAGTACTGAAGTATTGTTTAATGCCCTAGTCACCTCACGTATAGATTACCGTAATGCTATTCTATCTGGCAGCTCTTATCCATCACTTACAACTTCTTCAAAATTCTGCTGCCAGGATAATAACCTGCTGTTCTAAACCCAGTGAACATATTACACCTCTTCTCTCTCAACTTCACTGGCTCCCTGTTAACTACAGAATACGATACAAAATACCGCTCTTAGCATTTAAAGCTCTCCACAAACTCACTGATCTCCTCCAGACTTACACTCCCGCTTGCTCACTCAGATCCTGTAATTTGAGAGTATTCAGTCTGGCAATATGGTGCAGCCTTAGTTTGTGGAAGACAGACACAAATAAAGACATGAGGATGAAATGATGGTTGTCAATTTCAAACTGTGTTTCCTCAGTGTGCTCCATCATCTGAACCAATCTCAGCCCGAACAAACTGATTGATCAAAGATCCACTGACAGCTTGCCCTAATGTCGACTGTCGGATAACACGCTCAGCTACTTTGACCACATTGACTGGACCCTCAGAAGGAATCATCAAACCTCCTTTGTTTTTTTAATGTGAGCAAGTGGTAGGTTTGATCATCTGATACCGGTACAGCATCTGTTACCAAACTAGCATGGCACACATCACAGGACAGCTTTCTTAAAATTCCGTCTAAGGGCTACCTCCCACTGCTTCCTAAGGTGGATTTCTTTGGGAAACTTTGAACGTTTGAGAAATGTTAACAGCTAACAACAATCTACATAGTTAGTGACCAAATACGTTTAGCCAAAACGTTGTTTGGAGGCTCACTTGAGCACATACATGCATAGCTTTGTTAGTTTAGCCTGGCGTAGCTAAAGTTAAGATTATAAAACAGGATTTTCTAATGGCCAAATATTACCAAAATAATTGTTCAGCTTTACCTATGAAATGTAATCCCTGTGATCTGGTTTGGAGCGTACAGCGGTTTGTACAATCCCAAGCAGCACTTGCATGAGGCATCTTTATCCATTACTTCAATCCACAGCAGTGCCACTCGCAAAATGGCGGAGACGTTGACGTACGATGCTGCTATTCATGAGGCGTCTAGTAATTCTATGTCTAAGGCGCGGATATCAATGACGTCATTACGCTAGCGTGCCTCAAAATTACGTGATGGGCGTATTTCACGCATGCGTTAAACAGATTGGGCAGCACCGTAAAGTGTGATAACGTAGCCTTTCAATGCGAACGCGCACGCAGATCGGGCTGGCAACGGGAACCAGGTAGTGACACACACCGCATGCGCTAAATGAAAAAAACGTTAAAAACATGATTCGAAAGTTCGACCCAGTGTCGAAACCTCAGAATCGAGCGGCCCATCACTAGCCAGGGGTCGTGAGAACAAAGTGGACGCTGGGAGGCGTGGAATGTCGGGCTGCTTCGCAGTTTTTGGGCAGCGTCCTCTCTTCTCGCACTGTTTGTGACACTTCAAGTGCCCCGTCGGCTCCTGGGAGAGTGGAAATCGTTTGGAATGAGTTTAATCGGCGCCATCGAAGCACGACTCTGATTGTAAATTGCCATGCACGACTACTTACTGTCCTTACTTAAGGTGAGTTCGGGTCACTAAAACCCCCGCAACATTCAAGGTTGCTTTTGTGATGAATTATTTTAAGAAGTAAATCACACGCACATACTGCAAGGTTGTCAGGCAGAAATTTGGACGATCACATAGAAAATGTAATTTCTGTACCACAGCGGTCGTGTAGCGCCTTTCACAAGTGATCTACTACCGAGAGATGATCCAAATACATTTTAGCTGCTGTTAGTACAACTTACCTGTTGTGTTATAGCGCCTTTAAAATGTAGTTTACCCGAAACCACTCCGGTGGTGCTCAATGTATCTTTACTTCTTAAATGTTAATGTTTTACTGTTTAATAACTTATAGAATACATTTTATTTTTTTCCCTTGCACTCGGTCAGCGAAGCCACTGGGTAATCAGCTAGTAATTTGTATAATTTTACTTGGGTTAGAATCAAGGCTTATTGGGCTATACAGTAAATAATTCACTGTCTTAATCTTCTTTATTTATTTATCTGGTTTGTACAATGCTATACAAATGCTATTCCCTGCCGTTCTTTATTATATTCTGTAAGTGCCTTGAGCATGGGAAAGGCGCTATGTAAATAAAACGTATTATTATTATTATAATAATGGGGTCATACTAAGGACTTCTACTTTTTTGAAGTGATTACTGGTGTAGAAATTTATAAATAACTAGGCCGCATAATTATGTATTGATGGGTGAACACTTCCTGAAAGACACAGTTGTCCAAATGGGGTGGGTTTGAGGATACGACTGTAGGTGAATGAAAAGAGCGAGGGACGGGACTGGATGGCGGAAAGGGGGGGGGGGGGGGGGGTAGGACGCCCATTCCGCCCCTCCTAATCCCGCCATTCTAGTCTGCTGATTTCTTAGTCATCGTTCAGTACGCACTGCCTGCTCGTGTGGCCGCCCCCAACTCCTCACCTGAGTCGCTTTCGTCTGTGTACAGTCCACATGCACCTCTGAGCCATGTTGACTTTTTATTGTTCTTTTCGGTTCTGGCTGCTTTTCTATATATAATCCACCAAGTCACCCGACCATGGTAGTAGCGACAGGGGGTGTGTACAAAGGGCTGGGACTTAATCAGTGCGAGTGTATGACCCGCACTTACTGGGAATTCCTCGTTCGTGGGGAACAATTGCAAGCCCCGGTCCCCATCAGGAATGGGGTTCAACAGCTTACCCATGCCTCTCGGCGCCGGGTAGACACACGTTGATCCATTCAATGTAGCGCGCGTGCAGCAGCGGACATCACAGACCTGTAATTGCTCAATCTCACGTGGCTGAAAGCTACTTGTCCCTCTAAGAAGTTGGATGCCGACCGCTCGGGGGTCGCGTAACTATTTAGCAGGAGGGAGTCTCATTCGTTATCGGAATTAACCAGACAAATCGCTCCACCAACTAAGAACAGTCATGCACCACCACCCACAGAATCGAGAAAGAGCTATCAATCTGTCAATCCTCTCCGTGTCCGGGCCGGGTGAGGTTTCCCGTGTTGAGTCAAATTAAGCGAAAGTCTCCACACCTGGTGGTGCCCTTCCATCAATTCCTTTAAGTTTCAGCTTTGCAACCATACTCTCCCCGGAACCCAAAGACTTTCGTTACCCAGTTGGCTGCCTGGCGGGTCATGGGAATAACGCCGCCGGATCGCCTATCGGCATCGTTTATGGTCAGAACTACGACGGTATGTCATCGTCTTCGAACCTCCGACTTTCGTTCTTGATTAATGAAAACATTCTTGGCAAATGCTTTCGCTCTCGCTCGATTGTTGGCGGGTGTGGCTCTGTCGTGCGTGTGCCATGGTTGGCTGCTTAGTGAATTGTTGGGGGGCGTGGCTCTGTCTTATTTGCCATGGACTTAGTGAGTTCTTAGAGTTGGTGGGCGTGGCTCTGTGAGTTGTCGTATCCCATGGTCTTAGAGTTGGTGGGCGGGGCTCTGTCTTGCGTACTCCATGGTGTCTTGCGTGCCTTAGTGAATTATATATATAGATAAGTTTGAATTCTTTCAGCACCACTAGTGAAATCTGTGAGGGTCTTAAAATGCTTTCAGGGGCTGAAGTACATCTGAATCTTCTGTTCTAAAATATCTGAACTGAGATATAGTATTTCTTTTGGACTTTAGCTCATGCAACCACACATATATTTGACTTGCAGAGAATAAATGCTGTTTTTAAAAGTGATTACCCAAAGGAACCTCAAAAGACAGGCAAAGCATAAAACAAGGGAGTCAAGAGTAACATACTTAAAATAAGATGTGAACTAAGAATTATCATGATAACCAAATACAAAATCATTACCAAACAAAACACTTTTCCTAGCATTAGATGTTTGAAATGGAGAATCACTAATCTTAGACATGTCCTCCATTATTTTTTATCCAAAATTTGGTGAGATTACTGCAGCTTTGCAGTGACATCACACACCAATCACAGCAGGAACATTCGACCCACAGTGCACATAGCTGCTATAAAGAATATGGCCGCACCATTGAAAGAAAATTGCAAAACAGTTCCTCCTATGGAAAAAACAATTCATTGGCAATTTGAGTACAAATTATAAAAAATATAAATAGAACAAAACATATTTTTTATTAAAAAATGACAAAAAAAAAAAAGTACAGTGACTAACAGGTTCTTGACATGTTCTTACTTTGCCTGTGCCTGAGGCATTCCAATGATTTATTCTTTTGTAAAAGCTTCAGTAAAATATTTATTCCATTTATTTCTTGGGAATCTATGAGCTGTGCTAAATCTTTTAGTGAAGATTACAGATGAAATGTTTCAGCTGTACAACTTTCATTATTTTGCAAAAAAAAAAAAAAATCATGATTCCCTTAGTGAACCATCTATTAATAAAACAGATATGTCTAGTCCATCTGTGACCCTCACCAGGAAAAGCGATTAAGAAAATGAGATGAGGTGAGATATTTCTGGTTCTCCTTTTACATTTAGGTGATTCCTCATCCCAGACAGCTGGCGAAAGTCAGAATTCTATGTGTGAGGTTTTGGTATACAGTGGTGTGAAAAACTATTTGCCCCCTTCCTGATTTCTTATTCTTTTGCATGTTTGTCACACAAAATGTTTCTGATCATCAAACACATTTAACCATTAGTCAAATATAACACAAGTAAACACAAAATGCAGTTTTTAAATGATGTTTTTTTTTATTTAGGGAGAAAAAAAATCCAAACCTACATGGCCCTGTGTGAAAAAGTAATTGCCCCCTTGTTAAAAAATAACCTAACTGTGGTGTATCACACCTGAGTTCAATTTCCGTAGCCACCCCCAGGCCTGATTACTGCCACACCTGTTTCAATCAAGAAATCACTTAAATAGGAGCTGCCTGACACAGAGAAGTAGACCAAAAGCACCTCAAAAGCTAGACATCATGCCAAGATCCAAAGAAATTCAGGAACAAATGAGAACAGAAGTAATTGAGATCTATCAGTCTGGTAAAGGTTATAAAGCCATTTCTAAAGCTTTGGGACTCCAGCGAACCACAGTGAGAGCCATTATCCACAAATGGCAAAAACATGGAACAGTGGTGAACCTTCCCAGGAGTGGCCGGCCGACCAAAATTACCCCAAGAGCGCAGAGACGACTCATCCGAGAGGTCACAAAAGACCCCAGGACAACGTCTAAAGAACTGCAGGCCTCACTTGCCTCAATTAAGGTCAGTGTTCACAACTCCACCATAAGAAAGAGACTGGGCAAAAACGGCCTGCATGGCAGATTTCCAAGACGCAAACCACTGTTAAGCAAAAAGAACATTAGGGCTCGTCTCAGTTTTGCTAAGAAACATCTCAATGATTGCCAAGACTTTTGGGAAAATGCCTTGTGGACTGATGAGACAAAAGTTGAACTTTTTGGAAGGCAAATGTCCCGTTACATCTGGCGTAAAAGGAACACAGCATTTCAGAAAAAGAACATCATACCAACAGTAAAATATGGTGGTGGTAGTGTGATGGCCTGGGGTTGTTTTGCTGCTTCAGGACCTGGAAGGCTTGCTGTGATAGATAGAACCATGAATTCTACTGTCTACCAAAAAATCCTGAAGGAGAATGTCCGGCCATCTGTTCGTCAACTCAAGCTGAAGCGATCTTGGGTGCTGCAACAGGACAATGACCCAAAACACACCAGCAAATCCACCTCTGAATGGCTGAAGAAAAACAAAATGAAGACTTTGGAGTGGCTTAGTCAAAGTCCTGACCTGAATCCAATTGAGATGCTATGGCATGACCTTAAAAAGGCGGTTCATGCTAGAAAACCCTCAAATAAAGCTGAATTACAACAATTTTGCAAAGATGAGTGGGCCAAAATTCCTCCAGAGCGCTGTAAAAGACTCATTGCAAGTTATCGCAAACGCTTGATTGCAGTTATTGCTGCTAAGGGTGGCCCAACCAGTTATTAGGTTCAGGGGGCAATTACTTTTTCACACAGGGCCATGTAGGTTTGGATTTTTTTTTCTCCCTAAATAATAAAAACCACCATTTACAAACTGCATTTTGTGTTTACTTGTGTTATATTTGACTAATGGTTAAATGTGTTTGATGATCAGAAACATTTTGTGTGACAAACATGCAAAAGAATAAGAAATCAGGAAGGGGGCAAATAGTTTTTCACACCACTGTAATTGTGTGCTTTCACTTCGTTCACTTTTATGTTGTTATCATTGTTTCACAGAATGTGCTCTCTTTTTTAAACTATGGAAATGATGTGATCTAATCTGGTGTTTCCCTATGTTGAGATCAAAATGAACTGAGAAAAAAAGTATTTATTAGTCATGAATATTATTTCAGTTTCTTTTCCAAAGGAGTTAAGGTAAATTAACCTTCATGGACACATCAAAGAAAGAAGGCTATCCAGCCACCATCATGTCTGGCCCTGTTGGTACTTGCTCAGCATGATTTCAAGAGTTTCGTGGTCGCAAATAGTGTCCTAGTCTGATTTTTCACTCTTTTTATGGCCAAAATGTGTTACTTTCAGGCATCTCTAATGATCTATGAGTAAGTTATCAGACTTTTGGTATCTGTAGTTGAGGTCCAGAAAGTTTGACTACATAAATGTCGGGACCATGTCTGCAGTGTAAAGTCAACAATGAAGTTCATAGTATGGAATTGGCTAAACCACAGATTACATAGGGTTATGGTGAAAGGAACCTTACCAGAATTAGGTGACGACCAGATTTGTGACAGACGAAATTTTAAAGTAAATAATTATAAGGTATTAAAAGTAGGAAGTACAAATGTGAGGTCTGAATACACAAATCGAGAGTGCACCTTATGAGAAGGATTTAGGAGTCGTAGTGGACTCTAAGCTATTGACTTCTAGACAGTTTTCAGAAACCATTAAGACGACTAACAGAATGTCAGGTTATATTGTGCCTTCATGTATGCAGTAGAAGTCACAGGAGGTTCTGCTCAAACTTTTATAACACGCTGGTGAGGCCTCATCTGGGGTGCTGTGTGCAGTTTGGGTCTCCAGGCTACAAAAAAGGACATAGCAGCACTAGAACAGGTCCAGAGAAGAGCGACTAGGCTGATTCCAGGGTTACAGAGGATGAGTTATGAGGAAAGATTAAAAGAGCTAAGCCTTTAAAGGAGATGAAGAGCAGACATGATTTGAAGTGTTTAACTTTATGAATGGAATTAGTCCAGTGGATCGAGATGGTGACTTTAAAATGAGTTCATCAAGAACACAGGGACACAGTTGGAAATTTATTAAGGTAAATTTCACAGAAACATTAGGAAGTTTTTCTTTACAGAGAACCACAGACACATGATATAAGGGACAAAGTAGTGTGGTGGACAGGAGGACTTTAGGGACTTTCAAAACTTGACTTGATGTTATTTTGGAGGATGTTATTTAAAAGAGTAGATATTTTAATACAGTGTTTTTCTAATTTTATTTTAATTTTGTATATAGTTCCACTTTGTAGGTCAGTTATGCATGTGTTTTGTATTCTTTGACTCAGTTTAATGTAAATGTTTGTGCATTTCTCCAAAGATTATTACTGTCAAAATATCAGTCTCTATTCATGTAGATCCAATCCTTCACATCAGCAAGGGAAGTTTTTTGGTTTACCTGTGGTTTGGAGAATTAAGCCTTTATGCTGACAGCACAAGACTGGATATTGACATTGGAAAGCAAGAACACTACAAGAATCTGATACAAATTATCTCCTTTTAGAACAGAACAAGGGGGCTACGCCCCCTGCTCGCTTTGCTCGCCTACCCCCGGTGTTTTGAACCCGTGCCCGCTGGGCAGCCGTAGTTTCAGACGGGCATTGTAGGAGCTTGCGTTGTTCTGAACCCGTGCTTGCCCTGCTTCTGCGGTTTGAGACGCGCGTTGTAGGCGTATATCCGTCAGTTGAGCCCGTTCGGTTTGAACCCGTGCCTGCTTTGCCTCCGCAGTTTCAGACGGTGGATAGGAAGTAAAGAACGTATTGTATGGTAAATCACAAAGATTTATTGGAATATCTCTTTATATACAATATTTGTAGTAAAGATGGTTTGTTGTCCTTGAATGAGTTTTCCCTGGTATTGGAGTATTTATAACTGTAACTTTAATGTCAGATGAACACCGAACTGATGAGAAGGCTACATAAAGTTGTCCATGTCCAAATACGCGCTCAGAGAGGTATATGCCAACTTTGTCCATGGTCTGTGCTTGGGATTTGTTGATTGTCATGGCAAATGCAGGTTTACTGGGAAATTGGCGTTGCTCAAGTGTAAATGGCAATTCAAGGGCAGAACTTGTAAGGTTAATTCTAGGAATTAAAACAGTATTGTCAGTATGTGATCCTGTAAGTATTTTTGCTTCAATAACTTTGTTTGTCATGGTGTTGATGACTAAACGTGTACCGTTGCATAAACCCTGTTTAGTATTAAGGTTTCTTAATAGCATGACAATTGTTCCGATTTTAAGGTTAAGATTGTGTTGGGTTAATAGTGTTCAGATGTTGTAAGGGGAAATTAACATGTTCAATCTCGTCTTCAGAATCAACTTTGTCAGTACTTAGAAAGAGGTAGCTTTCTCCAGGAAGTAATGCAATGACTTGGTTATTTATGTGATCAACATCAATATTCTTTGGACATAATATAGCCCGTTGCGTTAACAGTGGTATCTAGTCTATTGTTTTGGAGGTGTGAGCGCAACTCCATTAGTTCTTCCTTGTTTAGCGTTAGTAATATTGATAATGGATTGTACTTACTGTTAATACGTAGTGTTTTCTGTGGTTGAATTGTTAATAATGTATGATTGTAATGTGATGATTCACTTATGCTGTATAGTCTTCACGTGTGAGGATGACGAACCTTTAATACGGAGTGTCCGTTTATTCTTACAGTAATCCCTCCTCCATCGCGGGGGTTGCGTTCCAGAGCCACCCGCGAAATAAGAAAATCCGCGAAGTAGAAACCATATGTTTATATAGTTATTTTTATATTGTCATGCTTGGGTCACAGATTTGCGCAGAAACACAGGAGGTTGTAGAGAGACAGGAACGTTATTCAAACACTGCAAACAAACATTTGTCTCTTTTTCAAAAGTTTAAACTGTGCTCCATGACAAGACAGAGATGACAGTTCTGTCTCACAATTAAAAGAATGCAAACATATCTTCCTCTTCAAAGGAGTGCGTGTCAGGAGCACAGGCTGTCACAGAGATAGAGAAAAGCAAACAAATCAATAGGGCTGCTTTTAAGTATGCGAAGCACCGCGGCACAAAGCTGTTGAAGGCGGCAGCTCACACCCCCTCCGTCAGGAGCAGACAAAGAGAGAGAGACAGACAGAGTTTGTTTTTCAATCAAAAATCAATACGTGCCCTTCGAGCTTTTAAGTATGCGAAGCACCGGGCAGCATGTCGTTTCAGGAAGCAGCTGCACAAAAGATAGCAACGTGAAGATAATCTTTCAGCATTTTTAGACGAGCGTCCGTATCGTCTAGGTGTGCGAACAGCCCCCCTGCTCACACCCCCTACGTCAGGATCAGAGAAAGTCAGTGCAAGAGAGACAGAGAAAAGTAAGCCGGGTAGCTTCTCAGCCATCTGCCAATAGCGTCCCTTGTATGAAATCAACTGGGCAAACCAACTGAGGCAGCATGTACCAGAAATTAAAAGACCCATTGTCCGCAGAAACCCGCGAAGCAGCGAAAAATCTGCGATATATATTTAAATATGCTTACATATAAAATCCGCGATGGAGTGAAGCCGCGAAAGGCGAAGCGCGATATAGTGAGGGATTACTGTATTACCAATTTTGTGTTGTGCCTGTGTCTTGTGTGGTTGCACTGTTAATATTGTATCACTGTAATGTGCTTCAAATATGTTGTGGAGTCCGTATTTGTGGGGTTTCTGTACTATATCGTGCTTTTGCTTGCGGGTTATTAGAGGTGCGTGGATCATGCATGTGTAGTGTGTTTGCGTACTATCTGGCGCTTTCCGTACTCCAATTGATTTGTGACCCTTTCTGGACTCCGTAGTCTGTCCCGTTCTACTCTGGGGTGGGGCGCTGACTCCTGTTGTTTGTGTAATTGTATCACTTAATTTGATTCAAATATGTTGTGGAGTCCGTATTTGTTGGGTTTCTGTACTATATCGTGTTTTTGCTTGTGGGTCATTAGAGGTGCGTGGATCAAGCTGTGTAGTGTGTTTGTGTATTTTCTTGCGCTTTCCGTACTCCAATTGATTTGTGACCCTTTCTGGAGTCCGTAGTCTGTCCCGTTTTACTCTGGGGTGGCGTATTATGTCGGGTTTGATTTGTGAACCTTTCTTGATTCCGTATTCTGTCCCATTTTACTCTGGGGTTGGGCGCTGACTCCTGTTGTTTGTGTGGTTATGTCGTTCGTAGTCTCCATGGACTCCGTAGTCTGTGAGGGGCTTTGTGTGGCGCCTGCGCACTATGTCTCCTGCGTCCACGGGCAGGTCCCTGCGTCCATATCCGGTTTACCATTCTCGTTTAGTAATATGGATTTGAATAAAAGTGAAAAAGTAAAAATTGTGAAATGCCTTTGGATAAGAACATAAGAAATTTGACAAACACGAGGAGACCATTCAGTCCATCAGTCAATTTGTTTAGCAAATAGCTACGCTATCTCTTCTTGTTAGTGACATTCAGTTGGCCATTTGACACAAGAAGCATGGTAGGGTCAAGTTCAAAGAAACTTTGAGGCCTACTGTTTTCACCCATGCATGTGCATTATAGCAATGTGTTGGAAGCTCTGCTGATGAAGTTAACTGGGGAAATAATATAGGTGAGACGTAACTACTAACGTATTTTCCTCTTCCAACCCTGGAATAGAGGAGGATCCCTACAAAGACTACTGATGATACCTTAAGTCTGCCCTGGATGCCCCCCTCTGGTCACCCTTCTACAAAACAAATAACACACATTGAAGCTGACATTTATACCAGAGACCATGACTGTTGGGGCCAGACTGCTTATAGGAGCACCCTAACCAAGATTGCTAATGATCAGTGAATGATTATGTTAACTTCCTTTGCATTTATCTTATAAGTTTAAAATTAGTATCATTGTGATTGAACAGGGATCTCGCTGGGGACCCAAACATTTAAACCTATACCGTTTAAGTATTCTTCAGACTCTGCAAGTTCACACAAGGAAAAAAGAGTGAGTTACATGCAAAAACCTGGAACATCCATTCCAGACATGATGAAAATAATGATACTGTATTTCTCAAAGGATATGGCAGCACTTGGGAATTCTTCAAAAGCAGCATGAGACTGTTTCAAATTATAGGTCTGATTTCAACTCTCATTAGAACATGCAAAAGAAGTTAAATGTAGCCTCATTTAACATCATATTGATTTTTTACCAAGCTTCTGCAATTAGGACTTCAGTAAAGGATAAAATTCTTACCTTGCATTATGTTCAGCGCCAATAAAAGGGTTATATGTAGATGTCTGTTAAAGAGGACAGACAAAAGATGAAAAAGTGATCACTGAAAAAGTTCACAATATTGCTAGGTAACATATTTTAAATACAACAGATGCTTCCATGCTTCTCATAGATGTTTGTGAGTATAGAAAACTGGTATGTAAACTAGTATGGATTGATACAGGGTAGCAGGAATGTTGTGGTGAATGTGCATCATGACCAGTTTCTCCAGATCCTTCATTCCCATGGAGGATAATTAAGGATACCATTAGAGAAACATAATTTGGTCTAAAACAAAGGCCCAGCTGAGTATTGTCTGTAAACAAGTGAAAATTATTGAAATGTTATCTAATAATAGTTTGGAAGCTTGTTAAGTGGAAACAGTAAAGGTCTGAGTACTGAACCCTGCGGGACACATTTAACGATCAGTCCAGTCCAAATGAGTCCAATCAGCATATTTCTGTACATACTGGAACTGATTTGGTGTCAAATGCTGTGCTTAAATGTAACATAATTACGGTGGAATTTCCTTCGTCAGAGGATATCAGAATGTCCTTTACAACACGTGTTATGTGCCATTTCTATATTGTGACTGGAATTTCACAAATAAATTGTGATGTGTAAGGTGACTACTTTGACAAGTATTTTTGAGGTAAATATGAAGTAGGTCTATCATTATAAAGTGTATGTGGGTCTAGCTGTAGCTTCTAAATAATGGACTGATACCTGACATTTTTAGTGCATTAGGAACTGCACCACTCAGTAATGAACTAGTGAGAAGACTAAGAATGAATGATGACTGAACATGAATTCAGTTTTTTAACTAGTGTTTCTTTGGACTGTTCAAAAGCACAAGTATAGGTTTCAATTTACAAATTAAAGTTCTGACTTCCTTTTTTTATCACTTTAAATTGACTGAAGGGTATGTGTAAGGTGAGACAAGCTCTGTCAGGGCTATATTTAGTTTGTGAAGTGATGCTGGAATCTGGTATCTCATTTAGTCAATTTCTCATTAAAGACATTTTAGTTGTACTCTTAATACACTGTATAGCCATAAAAGTATCATAATATTCAAGGACTTGGAGTCTTTACTAATCTCTACAGTTCTGCTTTCTTTTCCATTTCTTCTGTTTTGCAGTGAGATCAAAGTCATGTGATGAAGTCAGGTGCCCCAGCTGTATCCTGCAGGTCTTGTTTTTTTATTTACTCACCAATTTAGTGCTTTTATATTTCATTTTGTTTTTTGTTTTTTTTTTTAATTGTGTTCTACTGTTACAAAGAAACTTACAATATGACATTATATATAAGGACCTACTTTTTTTATAATTATGTCTGTTATTTAAGCTCATATGGCTATTTATTTATTTATATAATTATGTCTGTTATTTAAGCTCGTATGGCTATTTATTTATTTTTCAATATTATTCTTATCTAATTTATTTCTTTTTCTTACGAGTAATTCCTTGATATCTTGTAAAGCACTTTTTAGCAACATTCTTTGTATGAAAACGTACTATGGGAATAAATGTTGCCTTTGATGTTGTTGCTGTTCCACCGAGACAATTGGAGTGAGATATGTTAGGCACTGACAGTATTGGAAGAGGAAAACATTACCAAACAGCGGCAGGCTGGCGCTCTGCCCAGGATTTGTTCCTGCCTTGCGCCCTGTGTTGGCTGGGATTGGCTCCAGCAGACCCCCGTGACCCTGTGTTAGGATATAGCGGGTTAGATAATGGATGGATGGAAACATTACCAAATGAGTACTGTAATTTTAGTAAGTAATAAAATATTTAAAACATATGTGAAATATTTTTTCAAGTCCAAATAATAAATTTTCAAAATAGGTACTTTTTTGGTCTAAAAAGTTTTTTTTTTTTTTTTTTTAATTTTAAATCGTTTATCTCTCAAAACCTGAATCAGTTCGGTTGTCATATTTGGATTCAGCACCCTTAAGTAAATAAAGAACACCTAAAATGTTTGACGGAAACGAAAAAACAATTTGATATCAATCCACTACTGCCATGATCACATTTATTAAAATAGATCTTTATATATGTGGTCTTCCTACTTGTCTTTAATGCAGCCATTTGTATTCTTTAAATGTTAGCATATGGTAAGTGGTCATAACTACGTATCTGTAATTCTTAGAATTTCTGAGAATTTATTTTCTAACTTTTTTCTGGGAACATATTATTACACCAAGATGAATAAATATTACAAGCGCTGTGAAAATAAAGACTTCAGAAAATTGATTCAAAAGTACGAGTTTAATTGTAGCATTCACAAATCCTTTATATAATAATGTAATCGGATAAAAAGCAACCGAAGTACTTAAAAACAATTCGTTAACATTTTTAATTTATCCCAGTGAGCAAGCGTGTCACAACAGGAGGGTGGGTTTGTGGCACATCTCAGTTATCGAAATTTACATAAAACAGTTTAGTTTTGCTTTGTTTTCAAGCTTTTACGGTTAATAAAATAAAAAGCATACTGCCGTATTACGTACAATACAATACAAAAAAAAAAGTACTTGCCTTTCTCGCATTTTGAACAAGTCAAGGAGTAGTCCGCTGTCTTTTCCGGGGTAAGCGGCAATTAAAACATGGCGCATTTCAGATGCTCATTAAAAATAACAGGAACAAACAAAATCAGTTCTTGAAGTGGAGAATTAGTTTCGATGACTCACTAGCCGTCTGAAAAAAATGAGTTTTCTGTACGTTTCTCGGTCCTTTTAGGTAGTTCATCAAAAAGGAGATTTTTATCGTTATGTTCACGATTTATGATTCTTTGTTACACACTCATTGTTAGCCTGGTTTCGTTTCCAAAAGAACACGAAAAGTAATACGAGAAGTCATCAAAGTATATTGATGGCCCGTGTAGCCATTTGTAATATCTAGAAATAACGGTTTGTAAAACACCACAGCGGATTACAGTAGGTAACGCGTTTAAGTGTGTGCGTGTCGTATCAAACTACAGCCCAACTAAAGTATGCAATACCAACAATACATTAAATATCTGCAGCAGAGTATAACCGCAGTACGTATAAGGTCAGTCATATAATCCCAACATCACGAAACGCCCTTAACGACAGTCACGTGACACCCATCGCATTACACTGGTGGTGCAGTGAGAAGGGGGGTCAGTCTTGCATGGGGCGGACACACGTCTTTGGAGAAGAATGAAAAAGGAACGAGCAGAGGAGAGGGTTGTGTCCGGATGTGGTCACCAGCGGAAAGAGGTAAGAGGTGGGTGTTATGTTTTATGGTACTCCATGTCCACAAATGTAACGGTCAGACAGGCATTTCGCAACTGCAAGTGACCGTATCCGGACGCTGTTTACATTCTGAGTCAAAGGGACCGTGCGTAATAATTCACAGCCACAGCAGCAACAGTTAACAGTTTTACAGATACATAAGCCAGATAACGGAGTCGAGGACATCTAGGGCACCCTTTGCTACAGAACTAAACTGTGGTGATATTATTCGGTCTGTAATTTTAATTATTACACAGGATGGAAAGAGATTGTAACTTTTTAATAAACAGCGCTTGGAAGCATTAACTTTTACACAAGATTTTTGTAATCAAATACTACTGATCTCGGCTCTTGTTCAGAAAGCGGACGCCACTTGGTTGTTTCACAATAATTTAGATTAGGTATATAAGTAGGTTTCACATTTCTGTTATCATTTTAACCGTAAAATCGTGACTTAACATCAGGGACCTATTTTATTGACCTTAAGGTTAGTGTTTGAGTGAGGGGAAGCCCGTCTCAAATGGCGTCCGATTTCTGAACAAGACCTCTGATCTCTCTCACATTAGCGTGACCCAGAGGCGGCCTTAGGGGTGTGCGGGGGAGGGGAGCTAGGGCTGACCAACCCCACGCGAGGCCGGTTAAGTCAAACGTTGTTATCGGTATGTGTGAACTGTATAAACTTGTGCATGAATTTAATAAAAATAAATTTTCTCATTACAGTATTCAGCTAATTTTTTACAAGATAACACGCGGACGTTATCAAAATATACCTGAAGAATTTAACAAATCCGCTCGAGCGGGACACGCGTGGTGCCTTGGGCGGTCGCCCCACTTGCCACCCCCAAACGTCGCTCTCGTCAGCGTTTGTACACCGCACACCACCACCACCAACATTTATTTTCATACAAAGAATGTAGCTCAAAGTGCTTTACAAGATGAAGTGAAGTTTATTAAAAATAAGATTAAGCAATGCTAAATAACAAAGAATAAAGTAAGGTGCATTGGCAGGGAGGACAGAAAAAAAAAATTGCAGGGTTTCCAAGACCATGGGGCTGCTTGGCCAGCCCCCACTAAATCAGACCTCATGGTTTGCAGACTTCGCTTTAACACATTACTAATCATATTGCACATGTTCATTAATAGACCTTACTAATTATCATTACATCTTCCCCACTTAAAGAAAAGTAAGGCATTATTTTTAAGCTTCTTAATGTTACACAGGAGTTTGCATGTTCTCCCCATGTCTGCGTAGGTTTCCTCCGGGTGCTCCGGTTTCCTGCCACAATCCAAAGACATGCAGGTTAGGTGCATTGGCGATTTTAAATTGTCCAAGTGTGTGTGTGTGCCCTGCGGTGGGCTGGCGCCCTGCCCAAGGTTTGTTCCTGCCTTGCACCCTGTGTTGGCTGGGATTAGCTCCAGCAGACCCCCATGACCCTGTGTTAGGATATAGCGGGTTGGACAATGACATGACATAATGTTACACATTTCATATGCTGCTTTGAGAAACATAAACATTTTGAACTATCTGTGACATTCCAAGCATTTCAGAAAGGAACACGCTCCACAGGGTCATCAGGACAGTGGAGAGAACAATTGGTTGTACCCCTCCCCACAAATCTACACCTCCCGATGCCGCAAAAAAGCAATAGACGTTTCACAGGATTCATCACATCCCGGTCATTGCCTCTTCCAGCTTTTGCCATTGGGCAAGAAATACAGAGCAATGAAAACCAGGAGAAACCGCCTTAAAAACAGCTTTTATCCAAAAGCAATCATGGCCCTGAACTCAAATAAAACTGCTCCATATCATTCTCCCAATGTGCAATATAGACCTTAAGTCAACCTTTGCAATTTGTATATTTTGTAAAGTACTTTTATTACTATTCGGTTTGTTATTTTCTCTCTTCTTGTCTTTTTAACTCTTATGCCTCACACTGAGTTGACTGCACCTTCAATTTCGTTCTTCCTTTGTAAAAGTGACAGACAATATCTGTCTATCAAAATCCATCCATCCATCCATTTTCCAACCCGCTGAGTCCGAACACAGGGTCACAGGGGTCTGCTGGAGCCAATCCCAGCCAACACAGGGCACAAGGCATCATCTTGTAAACTGTCCTAGAGAACAGTTGTTAAAAGAATTTAGCATTTCTCAGTTATTAATGTGATCTTAATCTTCACCATGTCTCAATAAGTCATTTTACTTGACATGTTGATCTTCTGGTTATTTGTGCTTGCAGCTGAGATGTTCTTTCCTGGTTTATATCTGTCTTCTTGTCAACATTTGTTTCACTTGTGTTTTGTGTTCTGATTAGAGATCACTGGTGTTTTAATGTCCCAAAGGTTTCTTCTCAGCATATCTGTATGTTTTATGATGTAGGACTGTGACTGTTCTAATACTGTTCATGTTTGTGTCCATGTGCTGTATTTATTCTTACACTTTACAATATCACCAGGGCGGAGTTCATGTGTACCTCTATCGAAGTAGAAGTTTTGTTTTCTTTCTGTTGTTCCTTGTACTTCTTCATCTTCTTCCCTTCTTTTATTCTTAGCAGGTTCTCATTGATGGTTGTTAATCTCCTGACCGTGCATAGCTGTGCTGGAGAAAAGCCACACTCTAGGGGTGTTGTACAGTATGCAAGAAAACTCTTATAGAAATCACATCCAATATTTTTGGCCTTCTGCATTAGACTAGGGGGCTCCGCCCCCTGCTCGCTTCGCTCGCCAACCCCTGGTGTTGGGTAATTATAAATAGCGTGATGAATGTATGAGATTTAGCATAGTGTGAAGGTGTAGATGACACATATAGGAAGCCAAGAATAAATTGCAAGGCACAGTGTAAAGATATATCGGAAAATTTCTTTGTACACAACATTAGTAGTAAAGATGGTGTCTTGTTCTTGAATGAGTTTCTCTTGGCATGGATCATTTATAACCTTAACTTTAACGTCAGATGAACGTCGAACTCATGAGAAGACCACATAAAGTTGTCCATGTCCACAAACGGGGTCAGAGAGGTAGATGCCAACCTTGTTCATGGTTTGGCCTTGTGATTTGTTGATGGTCATGGCAAATGCAGGTTTAATGGGGAACTGTCGCCGTTTAATTGTAAAAGGTAATTCTAGGTCAGAACTTGTAAGGGCAATTGTAGGAATCAGAACAGTACTGCTAGAATGTGATCCTGTAAGAAGTTTTGCTTCAATAACATTGTGTGTTATGGTGTTGACGACTAAACGTGTACTATTGCATAAACCTTGTTTTGTGTTAAGGTTTCTTAATAGCATGATTATTGTTCTGATTGTAAGGTTAAGATTGTGTTGTGGTAATCCGGCTGGGTTAATAGTGTTCAAATATTGTACGGGGAAATTAAGATGGTCATTGTTGTCAGCAGAGTCAACTTTGTCAGAGCTTAGAAAGAGCTGTACCTCTCCAGGAAGTAATGAAATGACTTGGTTATTTATGTGATCAACATTAATATTTTTTGGACATAATATAGTCCGTTGTGTTAAAAGGGGTATTTGGTCTAATGAGATTGCAGTTCCAAATATCTCCGTAACTAAGTCGTCGCAGATATAGGCTTGAGGAATTGTAATAATATCTGGGTGAAGTCCATCTGTATTGGTGAGTTTACCATCTTCCAGTTGTAAAAACCAATTGTTATATTCTGGATCTGGACATCGCATGTTTTGTACCAACTGTATCTTTTGAAAGTAATGCCAATTGTCCGTGTAACATTTTTTGTTCCGCGGTTTTAGAAGCGTGTTGTAGACGCCGACATTTATTGTTTTTTTTTGATGCGGGTTCGTGTTTGTGGTCCCGTTACTCGAGCCGTCTCGTTCTGTACCCGTGATCGTGAATTCATGACTTGTTTGATCTTTATCGTTAGGAATATGGATAAGTAATAAGGAGGATCGCACTCACTGTTAATATGCGGACTGTTCGTTTCTTCGTATTATCACCAATCAGGTCTCGCACCTGTATATGTATTGTAGTCCGGTCTCTTGTTGTTTATGTATGAGGTCGTCCGTGTATTTTAAGGTGGACTGAACAATAGCTGAGCGCATGGCATGTGGAGCAATAGCTAAGCACTGTCTAAAATCTCCTCCTAATAAAAGTACCTTTCCTTCAAAGGGAATATTATTATTCATCAACGCAATGCCAATTGTCCGCGTATTTTAAGGTGGACTGAACAATAGCTGAGCGCATTGCATGTGGAGCAATAGTTAAGCACTGTCTAAAATCTCCTCCTAATAAAAGTACCTTTCCTCCAAAGGGAATATCATTATTCATCAACGTTTGTAGAAGTTTATCAATGGTGTTGAGTAAGTGACTGGATGCCATTGTACATTCATCTATAATTAATAGTTTGGCAAGACGGATGTCACGTGCATTGTTACTGTTCATTTTCATAGTGGATACCGATGTTTCTGTGATTGGGACCAGTATTTTGAATAAGGAGTGACATGTGTTTTTGGAGCCGAGACATTTTTTCTTCCGCGGTTTCAGAAGCGCGTTGTAGGCGCCGACGTGTATTGTTTTTTTTTCATGCGGGTTCGTGTTTGTGGTCCCGTTACTCGAGCCGTATCGTTTTGCACCCGTGATCGTGAATTCATCACTTGTTTGTTCATTATCGTTAGTAATATGGAACGTTAATAAGGACGATCGCACTGACTGCTAATGTGGAGCCTTTTCTGATCGTGAATGCATGACTTGTTTCTTCTTTATCGTGAGTAAAATGGATAAGTAATCGTGGTTTTTTTTTGAGGGGCGCGCTGCCTCATTTTATATTTCTGTTGTGTGTCGTGGGTCTGAATTCTCTTTTTTGTGTGTGTCCTGTTTCGTGTGGTATGGGCTTCGTCTGCCGCTTTGTTGCATGGGTCTGTTGCTATGGGCGCGGAGCATCATTTCTCATTTTACGGTGCTTGGAGGGTTTCTTCGTATTATTACCCATCAGGTGTCACGCCTGTATATGTATTGTAGTCCGGTCTGTTGTTGTCTATGTATGACTTCGTTTGTTGGCGTGCGTTTTCTTTGAGGAGCGTGTTGCCTCATTTTTTATTTCTGTTGTGTGTCGTGGGTCTGAATCCTCTTTTTTGTGTGTGTCCTGTTTCGTGTGGTATGGCCTTCGTGTGGCGCTTTGTTGCATGGGTCTGTTGCTATGGGCGTGGCGCATCATTTCTCATTTTCCGGTGCTTGGAGGGGGGCTTTGTGTGGCGCCTGCGCACTACGTCTTTTGCATCCACGGCCCATGTCCCTGCGTCCATCCGGTTTTCCATTCTCGTTTAGTAATATGGATGCTTCACTATTTGTACTGACTTCTCAACCACTCCATTTGACTGAGGGACACGTGGGCTTGAAGTATTATGAAAAACTAGACATTAAGCCCGTTACAATAACGGGCACTAGAACAGTAGTCCATAAACATTAGTAGGAACAGTCAATATTAAATGGCAAGGGATCTTTTACCTCATTACAGGCATTTTACGGAAAAAATTTTATTTTCTCTGACAGTAATACTGGCTTTGCTGTCCGTAATATGCGTTTCATTTTCTGTCACAACAGTGGGCAATCAGCAGATTCTCCCCAGCAACTGATGTAATGTGCGTAAAAATAAATCTACTTTTACTTTACACTTTACCGGGCCAAGCTTTCTTAATCGCAAATCTGACCTCCTCGGAGTGAAAACTTGCACAACAATGGGGAAGCTGGTCTCTGCGTCTCAGTACCCGATTGGATTTTTCGTGTTTTCTGTTTTAGGTCTTACCTTATTTACCGAAACCCGATTGGATCTGCCGCGCGGTATTTTATAGGTCCCACCCTCTCTGTCTTGTGTGATGCGTCAGGCGGCCTTTGAAACAGCGCACCGTGCCCCGCGCATGCGCACTTCACCAGAAGACACACACACGGACACTGGACGCACACAGGGGTTTTATTAAAGAGGATGGTCCAATCTTTTCAGAATGTTTTGAACTTCTTATTAGCAAACTGTGGTCCATTATCACTAAATACCTCATTTGGTATTGCATGTCTTGAAAATATGGACTTCATGCATTTTATCACATCTGCAGTATCCATCCATCCATCCATTGTCTCCCGCTTATCCGAGGTCGGGTCGCGGGGGCAGCAGCTTGAGCAGAGATGCCCAGACTTCCCTCTCCCCGGCCACTTCTTCTAGCTCTTCCGGGAGAATCCCAAGGCGTTCCCAGGCCAGTCGAGAGACATAGTCCCTCCAGCGTGTCCTGGGTCTTCCCCGGGGCCTCCTCCCGGTTGGACGTGCCCGGAACACCTCACCAGGGAGGCGTCCAGGAGGCATCCTGATCAGATGCCCGAGCCACCTCATCTGACTCCTCTCGATGCGGAGGAGCAGCGGCTCTACTCTGAGCCGCTCCCGGATGACTGAGCTTCTCACCCTATTTTTAAGGGAAAGCCCAGACACCCTGCGGAGGAAACTCATTTCAGCCGCTTGTATTCGCAATCTCGTTCTTTCGGTCACTACCCATAGCTCATGACCATAGGTGAGGGTAGGAACATAGATCGACTGGTAAATTGAGAGCTTCGCCTTGCGGCTCAGCTCCTTTTTCACCACGACAGACCGATGCAATGCCCGCATTACTGCGGATGCCGCACCGATCCGCCTGTCGATCTCACGCTCCATTCTTCCCTCACTCGTGAACAAGACCCCGAGATACTTGAACTCCTCCACTTGGGGCAGGATCTCGCTACCAACCCTGAGAGGGCACTCCACCCTTTTCCGGCTGAGGACCATGGTCTCGGATTTGGAGGTGCTGATTCTCATCCCAGCCGCTTCACACTCGGCTGCGAACCGATCCAGAGAGAGCTGAAGATCACGGCCTGATGAAGCAAACAGGACAACATCATCTGCAAAAAGCAGTGACCCAATCCTGAGCCCACCAAACTGGACCCCCTCAACACCCTGGCTGCGCCTAGAAATTCTGTCCATAAAAGTTATGAACAGAATCGGTGACAAAGGGCAGCCCTGGCGGAGTCCAACTCTCCAGTTTCTGTAGCCGAGGATCGGACCGCCAAGGTCCCCGCCTTCGGCCACCACCCAACTCGCACTGCACCCGACCTCCTTGGCCCCTCCCATAGGTGGTGAGCCCATGGGAAGGGGGACCCACGTTGCCTCTTCGGGCTGTGCCCGGCCGAGCCCCATGGGTGCAGGCCCGGCCACCAGGCACTCGCCATCGAGCCCCACCTCCAGGCCTGGCTCCAGAGTGGGGCCCCGGTGACCCGCGTCCGGGCAAGGGAAAACGCCGTCCAAAATTGTTTTTCTTCATAGGAGGTTTGTTTAACCGCTCTTTGTCTCATCCCTCACCTAGGACCAGTTTGCCTTGGGTGGCCCTACCAGGGGCATAAAGCCCCGGACAACAGAGCTCCTAGGATCATTGGGACACGCAAACCCCTCCACCACGATAAGGTGACGGTTAAAGGAGGGGACATCTGCAGTAGTATTATTCAATTTGAATACTTCAGGGTTAGGAGAATAATAGGTTGATCCAATAAGATAATCTGTTTCATTACATATTGTGGGAATTTGATATTTAATAATAAGACAACAACCTACGAAAATTCTGTAATAATGAGAGTTTCATCCAATAATTTGGCAAGGCTTCTGCTTTATTTATCTTACCTTTCTCTGTTGTAGGAGGGGCTCTCAGGCTTCAGTTATGTTGGTATAATTCTAAAGGCCAATCTTTTTAAGAAACAGAATAATACAATTTATTGATAAACACAAGGATTATGGAAGTATGATAACTATGTATATATTGATTTATAAGACTGGACCCAGCCAGACTAGACAGACAAACATATAACACAGAGTGGCTGTCTGTTTATTGGTATTTAGAGTGTTAATTTATCTTGGCACACACACATAAATAGTTTAACAATACCAAGTATTTATGAATGATGTCTGATGTTGTAAGGAGTTGTTGCTTTATTGTTGCTCAAGGCTCAAGTGGAGGATTCTTAATGTGTTGGAGTGCACTCTTTCTGCTTCCTGAGGGGTATTTCTTTGGAGAATCTTTAAAGTTTGAGAAATGTTAACAGCTAACAACAATCTACATAGTTAGTGACCAAATACGTTTAGCTTAAACGTTGTTTGGAGGCTCACTTGAGCACATAAATGCATAGCTTTGTTAGCTTAGCCTGGCGTAGCTAAAGTTAAGATTATAAAACAGGATTTTCTAATGGCCAAATGTTACCAAAACAATTGCTCAACTTTACCTATGAAATGTAATCCCTGTGATCTGGTTTGGAGCGTACAGCGGTTTCTACAATCCCAAGCAGCACATGCGTGAGGCATCTTTATCCATTACTTCACTCCACAGCAGTGCCACTCGCAATATGGCGGCGACATTGACGTTAGATGCTGCTGGTCACGAGACATCTAGTAATTCTATGTCCATGGTGTTATACGTCCTGAGAGAGATTTAATCACACCCGGGGCCTGAAATAAAGGACAAGGCAGTGAGACATCATTTAAAACAAGTCCACGGACATCTAACTTAGCAGTTGTTAGACTGCTGTTGGTGGACACACTTCATGTGCTACCAACTCTTAAAACCACGTCAAGAGATAAGCAAAACACGCAGCTCGCCAGCAGCAAAAAGTCTGCCGATGATCAGAATGCTTCTCTTTAGCGTGCGTTCAGCCAAACTAACCCTTGTCCCACCCCACCCCCCCTTCACAACACGAGTGACAGATATGTGAAGTGGCAAAAAGACAGCTGCTGTACACAGGCAGAAAGCAGCGCGTGGATAACAGACTCAAAAGCGTTGGAGAGACAAAAAAGAAAAAGAGTAATCTAGGTGCAAATTCATAAAATAAGGAAAGTAATTATCAGCCCGGAACAAGTGGAATTGAAAAAAAGCACGTCCAATCGGGACTTTGGTGCTATACACATGCAGAGCAGGTTAAAGATTATGAAAGCAGTGGAATTCTAAAGGCTCAAAAAAAAAAAAAAAAAGTTGGCGTGATGCACATGTGGAGAAAGTTAAAGAATATGAAAGTAGGAAAATTAGAAAGTATAAAAAAAAGAAAGTACAGATTGCAGGAGTGCAAACAAATGGAAATTATTACTCGAAAAAGGGAAAGTAATCACCACGGACCAGGGGCCTCATGCATAACGCCATGTGTGGAACTCGCACTATAACATGACGTAAGCAAAAAAGCGGAAATGTACTTATGCACAAAAAAATGAAGATGCATAAATCTGTGCATTCGCCAACTTCCACGTTCTTCTGCTCCATAAATCCCGGTCTGCATGGAAATTAACGCACATGCACGCGCCTGCTGTCCTACCCCAACTCCTCCCAGAATTACGCCTCTTTGAATATGCAAATCAATATAAATAGCCCTTAAGCTCAGTGTGTTCTGTGAAAAGGCAATGGCAAAAGTATGAGGAAAAATAGAAGAATTTCAGCGAATACCAAGTGGAGGTAAAGAAAAACTTACTATTTGTTGGTTTAAACAGTGATATTAACAACAAAAGGAAGTTGATTGAGTGTCATAGCGTGTCGGAGAAACTCGAAAGCTCAAGTTCACAAAGTCAAACAGTGTCCCAAATAAAAAAGAAGTTGTCACATAACAAAGTCGGTGTGAAAAGGCGAGTCGTAGCCCTCCGTCTGAGTGTCATATGATAGCTTATTAGGATACAGAGAGAAAAAAAGGCACACAGTGTGAAAAAAGCATGAAATGTCAACTTTAATCTCGAAATTTCCACTTTAATCACATAGTTTATTTTGTCATTAAAGTAGAACATCATAAACTTCATCTTAAAATCGTTTAATTTCCTAGTTTATCAAATCCCATCGTAACTAAACTAGCACGTTAAATGCTTTGTTGTGTCTTTGATCTTATATGTGCTCTATGTGCCTGAATCACTACGTGCTGTTCCTCCAACAGGACACAGAATCCATTACATTCGTAATATTACAGCTCTCTGAATAATTAAAATACTGAGAAGTATACATGATATCATTTTCATGATGATATGAGTTAAAGCATGTTATTAAACATGGGAACACGGTGGCGCAGTGATTGTTCATGTCTTACGCAAGATGCTTGCTGCGCAATGCGCGACCTTCGATGAAATGGTTTATTACAGAAGTACTGTCTTTCAAACGTACTAACCCCCAATTCCTGTCCTTCCTTTTCTTTCTCCAAATACCCAATCGCCACACAATCGGCTCTGTAATAGACGTTAAGCCATCTGTAAGCTTAGAATGCCGATTCTTCAAAACTTTTAAGGAACATTGAAATATCTTTGTAATGTTTAATTATTCTATCCATCTATCCTTCCAGTGTCGCGCCAGCCACAACAAGAATACAGCACAAGGCAGGAACAATCCATGAACGAAGCTCAAGCTTCTCGCTAGCGCTGCGGCACCATGTTGTTAAAGTTTTATCTGTATAATAAATAAATTTTGCTGCATTTAATCTTAAAAATGATAGTGTCATCATATATAAATATGCACTTTATAAAGTGGCTCAGGTTGTGCAATATTATAACTGTATCATAAGTACAATTACCTCACAGTAACTTGCAAGTACAAACAGTTCTACAAGGATCACTTGATGGACTGATTGAGTGCGTTTATAGTTCTTGGGATGAAACTGTTTGTGAACCGCGAGGTCCGTACAGGAAAGGCTCTGAAGCGTTGGTCGGATGAAAGCAGTTCAAATACACAGCATGGCTGAGGCAGCGTGTGCTTGATGCTGTATACCGATAATTCTCTTTCCGATCAGTTGCTGTAGATCTGTGATTCACACTCAGATACAGTGATATAAATACTCTTGAGTGGTGCAGTGAGAGTAGTATGGAAATAGATGATCCGCTGTGGCAACACCTAATGGGAGCAGCTGAAAGAAGAAGAAGGTGCAGTGAGAGTAACAACGCTAAAGCAGTTATGGTATTTAGAATAGTTTGACCATTCTGTGGACCATTATATTGTTACAGGTTAATTACAATCTGATGCATTAAACTAATAAACAATACGCGGTTAATTTCAGTGTGTTTATAAAGCTGCGTCAGGGATGTGGATCTAAAAAAGAAAGGGAAACCACACAGGAACAGTAGCACTGCTTTAACGCTGAGTGCCACCAGTCTGCAAAACCAAATGGAGAACTTGCGTACTCCAGGGTATAAGCTACGGTGGAAATGTACGTGGCTTTACGCCAAGTTTAGGTTTTATACATCGCGATTTGAACGTGGAAACGTTCTTCTGGCAACATTTCTGTGCGTACGCACCGTTTACACATGAGGCCCCAGGTGTCATTGAAACAAAAGCAGGATAAAGCGAGGTCGGAAATAAAAGACAGAGTAGAAAACAAAGGAAAACGTCATAAAGAGCTTAAAAAACAAGGGGCCAAACACATGCAGAGCAGGTTAGAGATAATGAAAAATGGAATTCAAAAGACTCGTAGAAACCCATGTAGTGCAAGATACAGAATGTGAAAGCAGAAAAAAAACGACAGTGTCAAAACAAAGACAGTAATCATCGCATTAGTGCAAAGAAAGAGAAATTATTACTCAGAGAAATAAAGAAAAGGCGAATAGAGATCGAATATATGGACATAGGTGATATGTCAGAAGTATGTAAATATTGTAAGGCTTTGAAGTTTAAGTCAAGAGAATTTCAAAAACAGAGTTTACCTCACATGCATTTATTGGTTACTTTGCAAAAAAAAAATGATTAACTGCTGATGATGTCGATCGTTTTGTCTATGCTGAAATTCCAAACCGAGAAACCTATCCTGAATTATGGTATAAGGTCATTAAACACATGTCTCCCGGACCTCATTTAAAAGATTCAGCACATTGGGACTCGAAAGATTCCAAATATTGATTTTACAGAAGTTCTGAAATAAAAGTGAAACTAATGAAATAGCAACAATTCAAAGAAAAAAAAAATATTAAAAGTGTGTTTCCGGAAAAACAAAAAACGGGGGTTGGCGAGCAAAGCGAGCAGGGGAGCAAAGCCCTCTAGTGTGTGTGTGTGTATGTATATGTATGTGTGTGTGTGTGTGTGTGTGTGTGTGTGTGTATGTGTATATAATATATATATATATATATATATATATATGTAATATAACATTTCCATGACTGACAGTCAACGCACAGACCAAATCGCTGGACCCAAAGGGCTGAAATTTTGACAGTGCATTCCTATAATTACATGGATAAATGCTAAGAAAGGATCCTCTTCTGAATGTTTCGACTTCAAATATGCCAAAAGACCCGCATCTCCTACGCCTGAAACTGACGCCTTATTTTCATCTTCGTCAAACCAAGAGTTACACCAGGTTTTACCAACTCAAACACAGAAGAAAATAAAAAAACTCAGGGCTCGATACACAGATAACATCCGAAAGAATCAAATAAAAAAATCTTCTGAAAAGAATCCTACTGCTCATCGACAAGCAGTTTGCAAGATTTCAGAAATTACATCCTGAAGCTCACAGGCAAGCCGCTACCAATTATCAACACACGCATCTTGAGAAACACAGAGATTCAGTCTCGGTATCATACAATACCTGAAGGAGACTAACTATGATGTTCAGACTTTGGACAAGTTCATGACTGAAAATGAGGCTATGTAATGGCACTAGACTGCAAGTCAAAGCCCTGCATTAAAATGTAATCGGAGCCATTATTTTGACTGGGTGTGCTCAAGGAGAAAAAGTGTTCGTGCCATGCATTCCTCTAATATCCAATGATATCCCCTTTGACTTTAAGAGACTGCAATTTCCCCTCAAAGTATGCTTCGCTATGATGATAAACAAGTCTCAGGGCCAAACTTTGAAATACGCTGGCATAGATTTAAGGGAAGATTGTTTCTCCCACTGTCAGTTTTACGTAGCTTGCTCACGTGTAAGTTCGCCCACGAGCCTGGTAATATTAGTGCCGCCCAAAAAACAAACAAAAAATATTGTTTATAAGGAAATCCTCTAAAAACCAATTAAATATTTACACTCCCATGGCGTCAAAAGTTCCACGCGAACAAAGTCACGGGCAATAACTATAACTTCAAATATATATTTCCAAAAATAAAAGTATATTAAAACAGAGTCCCGCACGGACGAAGTCGCGGGTAAAAGCTAGCATATGTATACTGTATATACAGTTGTGCTTGAAAGTTTGTGAACCCTTTGGAATTTTCTATATTTCTGCATAAATATGACCTAAAACATCATCAGATTTTCACTCAAGTCCTAAAAGTAGATAAAGAGAAACCAGTTAAACAAATGAGACAAAAATATTACACTTGGTCATTTATTTATTTAGGAAAATGATCGAATATTCCATATTTGTGAGTGGCAAAAGTATATGAACCTTTGCGTTCAGTATCTGGTGTGACCCCCCTTTGCAGCAATAACTGCAACTAAACGTTTCCGGTAACTGTTGATCAGTCCTGCACACCGGCTTGGAGGAATTTGAGCCCATTTCTCCATACAGAACAGATTCAGCTCTGGTATATTGGTGGGTTTACTCACATTAACTGCCCACTTCAGGTCCTTCCACAACATTTCGATTGGATTAAGGTCAGGACTTTGACTTGGCCTTTCCAAAACATTAACTTTATTCTTCTTTAACCACTCATTGGTAGAACGACTTGTGTGCTTAGGGTCGTTGTCTTGCTGCATGACCCACCTTCTCTTGAGATTCAGTTCTTGGACAGATGTCCTGACATTTTCCTTTAGAATTATCTGATATAATTCAGAATTCATTGTTCCATCAATGAAGGCAAGCCGTCCTGGCCCAAATGCAGCAAAACAGGCCCAAACCATGATACTACCACCAGCATGTTTCACAGATGGCATAAGGTTCTTATGCTGGAATGCAGTGTTTTCCTTTCTCCAAACATAATGCTTTTTATTTAAACCAAAAAGTTCTATTTTGGTCTCATCCGTCCACAAAACATTCTTCCAATAACCTTCTGGTTTGTCCACGTGATCTTTAGTAAACTGCAGACGAGCAGCAATGTTTTTTTGGAGAGCAGTGGCTTTCTCGCAACCCTACCATGCACACCATTGTTGTTCAGTGTTCTCCTGATGGTGGACTCATGAGATGTGAGAGAGGCCTTCAGTTGCTTAGAAGTTACCCTGGGGTCCTTTGTGACTTCGTTGACTATTACACGCCTTGCTCTTGGAGTGATCTTTGTTGGTCGACTACTCCTGGGGAGGGTAACAATGGTCCTAAATTTCCTCCATTTGTACACAATCTGTCTGACTGTGGATTGGTGGAGTCCAAACTCTTTAGAGATGGTTTTGTAACCTTTTCCAGCCTGATGAGCATCAACAACTCTTTTTATGAGGTCCTCAGAAATCTCCTTTGTTCATGCCATGATACACTTCCACAAACATGTGTTGTGAAGAGCAGACTTTGATAGATTCATGTTCTTTAAATAACACAGGGTGCCCACTCACACCTGATTGTCATCCCATTGATTGAAAACACTGGACTCGAATTTCACCTTCAAACTAACTGCTAATCCTAGAGGTTCACATACTTTTGCCACTCACAAATATGGAATATTCAATCATTTTCCTCAATAAATAAATGACCAAGTATAATATTTTTGTCTCATTTGTTTAACTGTGTGTGTTAGAGGACCATCTTACAGGCTCAACGAGACAAGAGAGGGCGATGCCACTAACATCATCACCTTCTTCTTTCTCCACAGTGCCAAGAAGCTGCCCAGTGATGGCATTTGACCTCAACCCTTGAGATCCAGCTGCCGTAAAACCCCAGAAGTCCCAGAAAGAGGCATCATTACTGGCTTGAGAAAACCACTGGACCAGGCTCCACTAGCAGCGACAGCTTCCAGAACTTCATTTAATGGAATTCCTGTATACAGGACATAACACTGAAGAGCATCTTTTTATTTTTTGTTTATTAGGTTTGTCCTCAGACAATAATAAGGATGAACCAGTTGTCACCCCAAAATTTCACTGTCTGCAGTATGGAATAACTAAGAAAGAAGGATAATTGGATTGTTGAAATAATAAAAAAGTAAAAAGTTTTATTCTTCTTAATGGTTAAAATAAAAAAAAAACAAACACAATAGTGTGTTTAGCAATATTTCAATAAGAAAATAAAAAGGTTGTAACTATTTACATCCCTGGCTGAGAGATAATTTGTCTGAGTATCATGCATTTGTGTTAAAGATCTGAACTTATCACTGGAGACCTTAGCATGACATACATACAGCTCGAGGTCATTTCATCTCAAGCACTTGGAGAAGGAGGATGGCAAACACATCGAACTGCGAGTTTGCCTAGAAATTGACAAATTGGAAGCATCTGTTGTGAACTGGAGTCCCAAAGCACCCAAGTTTTAAAAACTTGCATAACCACTTCCAATTAAGACCACTAGAGGGGGATATACCGCCAAACACCCGCTAGATAAACAATAAACACAGAAACTGCATAAGAAAAAGAATTTATTTTTCACAGAAATGTTATGCCACACAGTTAAGCTCTGTAGGAACCTCCACACAGGGCATCCTGTAATGGCGTCTTCATGTGCCAAAATGTAGAGGCCATGATTATGGAAGATCAGTTATTTTTAGATAGATAGATAGATATTTTATTAATCCCAAGGGGAAATTCACATACTCCAGCAGCAGCATACTGATACAAAAAGCAATGTTAAATTAAAGATTGATAATAATGCAGGTATACAGACAGACAATATCTTTGTATAACATTAACGTTTACCCTCCGGGTGTAATTGAAGAGTCGCATAGTTTGGGGGAGGAACGATCTCCTCAATCTGTCAGTGGAGCAGGACGGTGACAGCAGTCTGTCGCTGAAGCTGCTCCTCTGTCTGGAGATGATACTATTTAGTGGATGCAGTGGATTCTCCATAATTGATAGGAGTCTGCTGAACACCCATCGCTCTGCCACAGATGTCAAACTGTCCAGCTTCGTGCCAACAATAGAGCCTGCCTTCCTCACCAGTTTGTCCATGCGTGAGGCGTCCTTCTTCTTAATGCTGCCTCCCCAGCACAACACGGCACAGAAGAGGGCACTCACTACAACCGTCTGATAGAACATCTGCAGCATCTTATTGCAGATGTTGAAGGACGCCAGCCTTCTAAGGAAGTATAGCCGGCTCTGTCCTCTCTTACACAGAGCATCAGTATTGGCAGTCCAGTCTAATTTATCATCCAGCTGCACTCCCAGGTATTTATAGGTCTGCCCTATCTGCACACAGTCACCTCTGATGATCACGGGGTCCATGAGGGGTCTGGGCCTCCTAAAATCCACCACCAGCTCCTTGGTTTTGCTGGTAAATAATAATAAGTCATTACATTTATATAGCGCTTTTCTCAGTACTCAAAGCGCTATCCACACAGGGAGGAACCGGGAAGCGAACCCACAATCTTCCACAGTCTCCTTACTGCAAAGCAGCAGCACTACCACTGCGCCACCTGTGGTGTTCAGGTGTAGGTGGTTTGAGTCACACCATTTAACAAAGTCCTTGATTAGGTCCCTATATTCCTCCTTCTGCCCACTCCTGATGCAGCCCACGATAGCAGTGTCATCAGCGAACTTTTGCACGTGGCAGGACTCCGAGTTGTATTGGAAGTCCGATGTATATAGGCTGAACAGGACTGGAGAAAGTACAGTCCCCTGTGGCGCTCCTGTGTTGCTGACCACAATGTCACAATGTAACTTTAATGTTATTGTCTATGAACTTGGCATTTCAGTAGGCACTTTTTCCCCAGTCACCCATACTCCTTTGATGTCAAAGGTCAGTTCCCAATGGATTTCCTGAGTGTTGACACTGCATCAGACAGCATATTGTTAGGAATTCAGCCATGAGAACAGGGACCTTCTTAGAGAAAATCCCATTGACATGTTCTCAAAGACTGTTACTGCGGATAAAATGTTGGTTCATCACATGACCCGGAAAAGAAAAGAATCTGTGACATGGAATCATACGGAGTTCCCATCCCCCAAGACGTTCTGTGTAAAGCAGTTGGCCGAATAAGTCATGGCAGAAGTTTTCGGGGATACAAGTGGTGTTCTGCTGTTGAAATTCATGCCACACAAGTCAATCATCATTGGGGAAACCTACGCTTCCACAGTGGAGTCATTACATGAAGCCATCAAACAGACACATCATGGGAAACTGTCAGCAGGTGTGATATTCCTTCACAGCAACACACCATCCCATAGATCTGGAAAAAAAAAATGAAGGCTGCTATCAGCGAATGAGGCTCCATAGAAGAACCACGAAATGTGCATACACCCCTTTCCACACAAAAATTGGTATTTATAAAGGAAACCTTGATGGGAGAACATATTGGCAACCAACAGTGGGGACCAGAGAGCCCCAAACACAACCTCACAGACACAAGTGCCTTTCAAATAAAACTGGTTTATTTTCACAGTTACCTTCCATAAAGGTTCCAATAACACAACAAACATAGTGCTTCTTAGTTTCTCTCTCTTCTCCTCTTCACCTTCCAGCTTTGTCCATTTCCACCCAACTTTGTTCTGGAAGTACTTCCTGGGCTAGGGCATAGCCTGATAGAAATACTTCCGGATCAGTCGGAAGTCCCACCATATAGGGATTGTTAACCCCATCATTTCCCCCTGGGAGTCCCCCCAAGAACACCACAGGACTGCATCAAGGGACTACAGGTTCCAGTATGCCCTGTGTGATATGTGTGGGAACTTTAAGCCCGGGGGGTTGCTACCTAACATCCTGGGGGAGGAAATGTACCAAATCAGTTGTCCTCCCCAGTTCTTCCATTATTCTGGTCTCCTGGCCAGGTACTCCTCCTCTATCTAACTCAGCTGGGACACCAGTGTATCCATTCTGGCATTGGCATCCCCTGCCTGTCTTCTGGGCATGATAGGATGTTTTTTACCCTGTTTCTTGGAGTGGCATAGGGCTGGCCTCCCATTCGGATAAGGAACCATGCTCCTCCCCAACCAGGCTACCCACTCGTGTATCGTCCATTACAGTGTATATTTACAGCACTCTGTCCCATGCGTATGCAACATTTTGGAGAAACTGGAAAATGGCAACACCCTTGATCAAGGAGGGAAATGCAGCTAAACCAGGTAAATAATAACTTACACGTATAAAAATATCCTTTAGTCATTATTACAATATGTGTTAACATGACAAACAAGCCTAAAAATTAATAAATGCAGAGTTTCACACATGTGCGTGTAGGAGGACGTTGTATAGACCAAGCAAAGGTAATTCCATGCCAGGCCAGGTGGTGGCAGAGTGCATTAAACCTCCTGTTATCTGTACAGTCCAGCCACGGGAAAACCTGGACGATTCAGAACTGGTGACATCGCTTCCAGCACCCAGAAGAACATCAGGAGATTGGAAGTCAAACCAAAACTTAGACTATGCCACTGTAATAATGAACAGACTTGACACACTTAAAAAGGTTTGGGGCAGCCAGCCGTGTAATATTCCTGGCTGCAAAAGGCTTTTCAATAGCACAGAGATGTTCACAATACTGAGTCCAAAACAGAACTGCAGAGGGTTTGCAAAGATGGTGGCTTTAAGGGATCAGACCGGAAGTGATGTTAGGGAACCAGAAGTGATGTTCTTCTGACGTCAGTCTGTGCGCCAGACATGATGTTCTTCTGGGCTCCAGAACTGGACTGAATCAGACAAGTTTTCTTCCCATGGCTGGTCTGTAGAGATAACACGAGAAGGTTTAGTGCACCCCGTCACCCCCTGGCCTGGCGTGGAATTACTTTTGCTTGGTCCACACAACGTCCTCCTACTCGCATGTGTGTGACAAGAGTATATTAGTTCCCTTTTAAGAAGGCCAATGCTGTGTATTTGCAATGAAGAACTTTTTATTTTTCTGGTCAGTTTAAATTTATATCGGCTAACCGTTGTTACTTCTAAGGATTAAACATCAACGAACAATAAAAACACAGACGTGGTTCACTCCCTGCATATGCAACACTCTAAATCTCAGGCCTGAAAACGTATTCAGTTCAACACAACATGGCTTGTTTGGCACGGCTTGGAAAAATGGTCATATATAAAGGCAATGAAATTTTGCCCATGGTGATGACTGGCTTATGAGCTGATTTAGACTTTCATGAGCCTTTGTCTTGGAACTATGTGCTAAGATGGGCCCAACATTAGAAGGGCAGATCACCTGAAAATGGGCTACAACTGCTTATATTCTGCTTTTAACAACAGTTGGCTTCTGTCAAGAGGCACTTACCAAAAGGACTGGCCGACCAGTCAGGAAAATTTCAGTCAAGCTTCATCTCTATCATGTCCACTGTGCAAGAAGCCATAAGCCAAGTGATTAGGTGCCAAATTCAGTGTGGGTGTACAGGCAACAATAAAGGTGATTTGCAGAACTGTCTGATACTCCTGTCATAATTATAGTAAATAGTTAATTAGTTCCATCCATCCATCCATTTTCCAACCCGCTGAATCCGAACACAGGGTCACGGGGGTCTGCTGGAGCCAATCCCAGCCAACACAGGGCACAAGGCAGGAACCAATCCTGTGCAGGGTGCCAACCCACCGCAGGACACACACAAACACACCCACACACCAAGCACACCCTAGGGCCAATTTACAATCGCCAATCCACCTAACCTGCATGTCTTTGGACTGTGGGAGGAAACCGGAGTGCCCGGTTCCTTTCTGCTTATTTAAAGCCTGATTTTCAAATGAGTTACAGTTTTTTGTAGCATAAACTTCATTAGTTTAATATCTAAGCTTTTTTTTATTTAGCAGAATATTAATACATATTAAAGTTTCCTTGCTTATTGAGTCTCATATTTCTAGTTTTGACCTGTGCATTTGTCTGCAAGATTGAAGCAAATCAAAACTTGATGATATAAAGAACTCAACTGCTTTTGTACTTTGGTAAAAAAATAAATATTTTAGAATGTTAACTCTATTAAAGAAAACTAGAAATAATGTACATATTTAAGATTTAAATAAAACCATTTAAAATAGAGACAAATCCAAACTTACATTGATACTTTTAAACTGTACCAGTTGGTGGCAGCATTAACACAACTCAGTTTAGATCCCAGTGTAGTTTAATTTACTGTCAGGTACAGTAGTTTCAGTGTTGTACAATAAACCATAATGTTGCTCCTTCAAAGCATGGCTAAAGATTTTAGAATGCAGAAACAGCTATATAATGATTTAATTTGTAAAAATGCCCACTAAGGTACCAAGACAATGAGCATCCACCTCTTGAACTTAAATTGTGCTGCTGCATTTTACTTTCAGTAAATAAACAAAAGAAAACAAAACAAAAAGGTGTCTTGATTCAGCAATTAAAATTATAGTATTTATTTGAAACAAGGTTGCACATAATAACAATAATAACAAAATATATAATTTTTTTAAAGTAAAATGATTTACTTTAGTTATAAATGCACTAAAAAGCAAAACAAAAATTCTTTAAACACAATTTTCGTGGTTGTATATCTCTCTATTATAAAAAAAAAAGCTTGCAACGAGACAAGACTTTTTCCCGGGGATAAGACGTGATCTTTTAGAGAGAGACAGAGAGACACATTCACTTCCCGTGAGTTGGACAAGTCACGTAATATTTACAACTTTCAGACTTAAGTTCCATGATACACATGCAGAGCAGGTTAGATATACAGTGGAACCTCGGTTTGCGAGCATAATTCGTTCCGGAAATGTGCTCGTAGTCCAAAGCACTCGTATATCAAAGTGAATTTCCCCATTAGAAATAATGGAAACTCAGATGATTTGTTCCACAACCCAAAACTATTCATATAAAATTGATTAATACAAAATATAAAGTAAAAATACATAAAACAAATTAACCTGCATTTTACCTTTGAAAAGAATCATGGCATAGGGTGGCGCAGTGGGTAGCGCTGCTGCCTCGCAGTTGGGAGACCTGGGGACCTGGGTTCGATTCCCGGGTCCTCCCTGCGTGGAGTTTGCATGTTCTCCCCGTGTCTGCGTGGGTTTCCTCCGGGTGCTCCGGTTTCCTCCCACAGTCCAAAGACATGCAGGTTAGGTGGATTGGCGATTCTAAATTGGCCCTAGTGTGTGCTTGGTGTGTGGGTGTGTTTGTGTGTGTCCTGCGGTGGGTTGGCACCCTGCCCAGGATTGGTTCCTGCCTTGTGCCCTGTGTTGGCTGGGATTGGCTCCAGCAGACCCCCGTGACCCTGTGTTCGGATTCAGCGGGTTGGAAAATGGATGGATGGAAGAATCATGGCTGGTGTGAGTGAGTTTCTAAACTCTTGTGGGATTGCACCCAACGGGACGACACGCGGAAGAGCATCCCAAAGCAATCACAGTCTCCCAGCGCTGTAGCAGTTCGCTGTAAAAGCGAATCCAAAAAGATCGCGGACATGCTATAAGCGCCTGCCATCGATGGGTGATACAAGGAACATTATAAATGTGCAGTGTCTGTGTATAGGAGAGCGGCAGATCCCGCTACAAGAAATAACCGTGCTGTTGCTGTTTCAAGCTGAGTAAAGCTTGTGTTGCTAAAGTACTGAGACTCAGCTTCGTGTTTTAGGGTGCAAGACGGGGACTCGAACGTCACAGCACACATGCGCGCGTGAGCACACACACACACGAGCGTGCACACACACACAAGCGCACGCGTGCACACACACATACACACACACGCGAGCAAGCACACACACACACACGCGCACGCACACAGTCACAATGCTAATGCTGCAGTAAACAGTATACACTCATATGAATGTTGACTATATGAGTGAGGCACGCCGACTCAGACGGAGAATAGGAGACGATTGCCCACAATCCCGCAGCGAGAGAGAGAGAAGAACCATTAGCTCAGTTGTGATCACATAAAGCTCAGCAGACACAGCGTATACATACTACTCGTACTGCAAGACCTCGCTCATTTATCAAGTCAAAATTTATTAAAAATTTTTGCTCGTCTTGCAAAACACTCATAAACCAAGTTACTCGCAAACCGAGGTTCCACTGTAATTGAAGTAGGAAAATTCGAAAGTCTCATAAAATGAGAGTGTTAGAGAGGTATCAATTATAAAGAGACACGGATCACATTTAAGGGCGCACCTCCCAGCATGCATGAGAGTGTCTATTATGGGATGTTAAAAAAGTGAAGAAGGTGCGTGAGTGTTGCAATAGTCAATCCGCAAAAGAAACATTTATTTGTTATAAGTAAGAATCAGCAGTGTACCGAGTTAAGATAAGTGTGCGTTGATGACCAGAGACCACATACACAAATACAAATACACCTATACCTATTTGAATGCAGGTGTATATCTCCAAATAAATAAGTTCAATTTCAAACTAAGCTGCTGTGTGGAATATTCTGCATCATTTGCCAGTGTCCTGATCGACACTCCGGAGTGAACACTATAAGTCCTGAACATACGAAAGATAAAGTGGTCCTTTGCTACAAAATTTGGTCCTTCGAGCCGGATAGTGTGTTTACAAAGGAAGAAGGATGTCGGAGTATCAGTCCTACAGTGACCGTCCTCGACGCTTGACCCGTCCACCAGCCTATCTTAAAGAATTTGAAGTTCAGTATCCTGGTCAAGTTCCTTTACCACCTGTGGCCCATACAGCATGCCCATCACCTGATAAGGAAAGGTATCAAGAGTATACCAATAAATACTACATCCCAATGAAGTCAACAAATCACTTTACAGCCTCATCTCCTACCAGTCAGTACAGTTCCTTTGGAGGAGAGAATAGATTGTACACTACAGTAGATCGGTGGGATGTACAAGATGTGAAAACACCTTTACTTCAAACAGAAGATACTGATTCCTTACCACTGAGATACAACTTAGTTATTCACGACCTTGAACTTGAGAATCAACAGTTAAGACAGACTACACAGTCCATGAGAGAGGAGATCAGGCGCTTATGGGAGATGCAGGTAGGCATTCAAGAGCAGTTAAAATTAAATCAACAACTGCCCTCAACCCACAGGCAACTGACCCAAGATCAAGTTCCCCCAGTGCCTGCACCCAGAACTCGTATTAGATCAGCAGAGAAGATTGCCTTTAACTTTGATCGAAATACTCCACCACTACCCGCTCCGAGGCGTAGACAAGTGGCAGATAAACAAGAAAGCGCCTCTCTTGACGACAACGAACCTAGTACGGGCCGAAACTTCATTCATCATAGACCATCAGGAGAGCAGCAAGCTCTTATGGTTCCAGAACCCCCAGGCATTCAATACGTATGTGAAGAATCTTCTCCTATGTATGGATCTGTAAACCATTGCTCTCCACAACCAAGTTTTTTATTGCATACTCCTATTAGACAATATCAAGATTTTCGGAAGTTGGAGCCACTAGAACTGTCTCAAACCTATTCAGTACCACATGAACAACACTGTTCTTATCCTCCCATGTTGCACTCTGCTCAAACGGAACAATAGCATGGTGTTATTAAGCAAGAAATGACGTATAGAGGTCCAAAACCAGCAATTCCACATTTCAGTCATAGGGATCCCAGTGAGTTTGCCCGTCTCAGATTAGCTCTGGTGAACCTACTGCCAGAAGATGCCACCAAGCTCTTTAAATATCAGGTGTTGTTGGATCATCTGAAGCTAGAAGAGGCATGTCTAATAGCTGACTCATTTCTGAACTCGGTTACTCCCTATACAGACACAATGGCAGCATTAACAGAAAGATTCAGACAACCTCATCACCTAGCTTTAAGCAAAATAGCCGCAGTTATGGACTCGCCTGATATTCAACCTGGTGATGCAGCAGGATTTGAAAAGTTTGCCCTTCAGATACAAGCCTTAGTGGGCCTACTCCAAACTTTAGGTCCAAAAGGTGATATCGAATTACATTGTGGCTCACATGTCGCTCGTTTACTAACCAAATTACCTTCGGAGTTGCGATCATCCTTTAGAAGACAAATGTGCTACCAACCAGGCACTATTTATACCCTTCTGGATCTAGCAAAATGGCTTAAATTTGAATCTTGGTGCCAAAACTATGAAGGCCAGACCAGAGGCAAAGGACACAAGGATCGAGCGATGCACAGACCAGACAACAGAAGAGATATAGGAGCTAAAACCCGACAGACCACTATCTTTAATGGCACAGAGCAATCTTTAGCGTCACCTACTTTGACATCATCAGCATTCGTGTCACAGTCTACAAGTAAGAAGCCTGAGAAGAGCAAAGTTTTCTGCCCATACTGTGATAGCACTGAGCATTACCTGAGTCAATGCTCTCAATTTCAACAGCTTAATAAGGAGCAGATAATCAACTGGATTAAAACTAAGAATAGATGCTGGAGGTGTGGACGAGCCCATCAAGCTGCTCAGTGCACACTGAAGAAACCATGTCATCTCTGTAACAGGAAGCATCTTCAAATCCTGCATGAAGTAAACGACAGATCACCAAAGGAAGAAACTTGTTTAGTGAGTTCTACAAGTGAAACTCTGTACCTAGATAAACCTGAAGGCTCCAGCCGTGTCCTCCTTAAAATAATCAAAGTTCGTCTACAACACCAAGATAAAGTTTTAGACACTTATGCTATTCTTGATGATGGATCAGAGAGAACAATCCTATTATCTGATGCTACCCAGAAACTAGGTCTGAAAGGAGAACCAGAGGATCTAATACTAAGGACTATTAGACAAGATGTGAAGACACTGCATGGTGCTTCAGTATCCTTCAGAATAGCTTCAGTTTTGCAACCTAAAAAGAATTATCTTATCACAAGAGCCTTTACAGCTGATCAGCTGAGTCTGGCAGAACATTCATACCCAATAGCAGACCTACAGCAACGATACAATCACTTAAAGGGTCTTCCACTACAACCTGTTCATAAAGCATGTCCTCTCTTGTTGATTGGAGCAGATCATCCACACTTGATCACCCCTATTGCACCTGTGCGCCTTGGACCACCAGGGGGTCCTGCAGCAGTTAAGACCAGATTAGGGTGGACATTACAAGGTCCAGCGCAACTACTTAAGGAGAACCTGCAACCACAGCAATGCCTTCATATTACCCTCACCCCTTTAATGTCTGAACTTTTCAGAAATGTTGAAAGACTCTGGCAAACAGACATCATACCTTACAGAAATGAGAGACTCCTAACAAGGTCTAAACAAGATCAAGAGGCCATAGATCTACTGCATGCGAAAACGATAAAGGTAATGGTAGATGGTGTAAACCGCTATGCCACACCACTGCTACGCAAGAAAGATATGCCTTGTCTACAAGCATACCAAGAAGCTGTTATGCCGAGTTTGCGAAGCATTGAAAGACGTCTGTCAAAGGACTCTACAAAGGTAGCTGCATGCAATAAAGAAATTAAAAAACTGGAGGAGGCTAGATATGTTATTAAGTTACCAGCAGAAACAATCACCTGCTCTGAAGAATCTTGGTTTATTCCTCACCATCTGGTTCAGCATAATGGTAAGAACCGGGTTGTATTCAATTGCTCCTTTAAATATCATGGACATAGCCTGAATGAATACCTGCTCCCTGGGCCCTCAGTCCGTCCCTATTAGGAGTGCTCTTACGTTTTAGGGAACATCCTGTAGCAGTAGGTAGCGACATTAAAGGAATGTTTCACCAAATCTGCCTTTTACCTGAAGATAAACCTCTTCTCCGTTTTGTATGGCGTAATTTGGAAAGTAGCATTTCCCCCCTTATCTATGAATGGCAAGTACTTCCCTTTGGCACCACCTGTAGTCCTTGTTGTGCAATTTTTGCTCTTCAACGACATGTAATGGACAACACTGAATCAGGGGATGAGATCCGATCCTTAGTTGAAAGGAACTTCTATGTAGACAACTATTTGCAGAGTCTACCATCGACCCAGAGGGCAAAGCAACTGATAGACAAACTAAGAGATCTTTTGTCAAATGGTGGATTTGACCTTCGTCAATGGACTAGCAATTTTCCCAAGATACTAGAACATCTGCCACAAGAAGCTCGTTCAATCAGTACAGAACTTTGGTTGTCTCAGGATCGATCAGATTCCACCAAATCCACTTTAGGCTTGAAGTGGCATTGTTCCTCAGACACGTTCAAGTACAAGTCTCATCCAGTGCAGAAGACAACTGTTACTATGCGCCACATATACAGAGTACTCGCCAGTCAGTATGATCCTTTGGGGTATATTCTTCCATTCACCACACGTTCCAAAGTTCTGGTCCAAAAATTGTGGGATAAACAAAGAGATTGGGATGACCCTATGTTGCCTGAAGATCTATTAAGAGCCTGGAATGAATGGGAAGGATGTTATACACCTGTTGATATGGACTTATTTCCTATTACCAGACAGATTCACATATTCTGTGATGCCTCTGAACAAGCTTATGGGTCCGTTTCTTACCTAAGAACCGAAGATAAAGATGGTAATATTCATCTTACCTTCATTATGGCCAGATCTAGAGTTGCACCAAAGCGTCGACAAACCATACCAAGACTAGAGCTATGTGCTGCGTTAAATGGAGCACAGGTAGCTAAACTCTTAGAAAATGAGCTTACTTTAACAATAAACCAAGTGGTTCTGTGGTCTGATTCCACAACTGTGTTATCCTGGCTTCAGTCTGAATCCTGCCGCTTTAAAGTATTTGTGGGAACCAGAATAGCTGAAATCCAAGAATTAACAGATCAACATTCTTGGAGGTATGTGGACTCCAACAGGAATCCAGCAGATGATATCACACGGGGTCGAACACTAGCTGAATTGTCTGTACCACACAGATGGAATCAAGGCCCATTATTCCTTTTTAAACCTGAGTCAGAATGGCCAGTAAGGCCAAATATTACGGTTCCAGAAGTTGAAGCAGAGCAACGGAAGAGTGTCTTCTGTGGTAGTACGGTGACGTCTCATCTAATTCCTAACCCTAAGGAATACCATACATGGATGGAATTAGTAGAAGCTGTAGCTCAAAGCAGGAGTGACCAAACCATTCCTACCGCTGAAGACTATCGAATGTCAGAATTTCTTATCTTTCAAAATTCACAGTTAGACAGTTTTCCTGAGGAATATATGTTGCTGAAGAATGGAAAGCCTGTTCCTGCCACCAGCCGACTTCTTACTTTAGCACCAGAGTTTGACACATCATGTCAGCTTATCCGAGTTGGAGGGCGATTGCGCCGTATTGAAGAGATTGAGCAGTCATCAATTCATCCTATTGTTTTAGACCCTCACCATCCAGTCACTAAATTAATTATTCAAGAATATGATGCCAAACTTCATCATCCAGGTCCAGAGAGAGTGTTTGCCGAATTAAGGAGAAATGTCTGGATCCTAAGAGGCAGAGAAGCAGTTCGCAAATTCCAACATACTTGCACCGATTGCCGTAAACAAAAGGCAAAGCCCCTTATCCCTAAAATGGCAGACCTAACCCTAGCAAGATTGAGGCTTCAAAAACCTACTTTTTTCAGCACTGGCATGGACTGCTTTGGACCATTTCAGGTTAAGATAGGTAGGCGTTGTGAGAAGAGATGGGGCATTATCTTTAAGTGTCTCACTACCCGATGTGTGCATTTGGATGTTCTCAATAGTATTGACACAGATTCCTTCCTAATGGCACTCCGAAGGTTCATAGCTCGAAGGGGCACACCCTACGAGCTATTGTCTGACCAAGGCACAAATTTCCATGGTGGAGTGAGGGAATTCAGAGAAACATTTTCCACCCTTAGTTCAGAGCTTCAGAAATTGCTTGCAAAGCAAAAAATCAATTTCCGATTTAACCCACCAGGAGCACCACATTTTGGTGGCGCATGGGAGAGAGAAATTCGGTCCGTGAAGCAGGCCCTTTACACCACAATAGGTTCACAGTCGGTGTCTGAAGAAGTACTTAAAACCGTTCTCATTGAAATAGAAGGAATCTTGAACAGTAAGCCTCTGGGGTATGTGTCATCAAACATTGCCGACTTGGACCCAGTTACACCTAATTTCCTACTGATGGGGCGGCCTGATAGTTCTCTACCACAGGTTGTCTATCCCGTTAATGAGCTGATGGGGCGGCGGAGATGGAGACAGAGTCAAGTGCTTACTGAACAATTCTGGTCAAGTTTTGTTAAATACTATCTACCCAGTTTACAGGCCAGACAGAAGTGGCATAAGGAGCCTGAAAACCTACTAGAAGGGATGGTAGTCATGCTCATTGATCCTCAGCTTCCTCGAGCACTTTGGTTAATAGGCCGAATTGTTAGAACCTTCCCCAGCCCAGATGGTCATGTAAGAGCTGTAGAGGTGAAGGTGAAGGATAGACTCTATACTAGGCCTGTTGCTCGTCTTATTCCCCTTCCTGACATTCAACATCAGGACTCTGATATTAATAAATTATAAGTTTAATAATATTTTTGTTTGAAATAAATAGCAAATATGCATAGCATATTTGGGGGCGGCAATGTTAGAGAGGTATCAATTATAAAGAAACACGGATCACATTTAAGGGCGCACCTCCCAGCATGCATGAGAGTGTCTATTATGGGATGTTAAAAAAGTGAAGAAGGTGCGTGAGTGTTGCAATAGTCAATCCGCAAAAGAAACATTTATTTGTTATAAGTAAGAATCAGCAGTGTACCGAGTTAAGATAAGTGTGCGTTGATGACCAGAGACCACACACACAAATACAAATACACCTATACCTATTCGAATGCAGGTGTATATCTCCAAATAAATAAGTTCAATTTCAAACTAAGCTGCTGTGTGGAATATTCTGCAGCATTTTCCAGTGTCCTGATCGACACTCCGGAGTGAACACTATAAGTCCTGAACATACGAAAGATAAAGTGGTCCTTTGCTACAGAGAGTAAAGATCGCATTAGCGCAAACAAATGGAAAATATTAATCTGAGAAATAACGGAACAGCAAAAAAAGAGAGTGAAAATTCAGGTGCTGTACAGGCTTTTAACCATTCGAAGTTCCGCATAAAATGCAGATCACGTGGCACGGCAGCAGCAGCCATCCAGCAGCTTCTCGAGCAAAGAGGAGGTGAATAACACACCTGTTACTTGTTTCCTATTGTATCATCGTTTAAGAGGGGTTTCGGAGGAGTGGCCGCATCTCCTTGCGGTGAGCTCACCCCCGCTGGTGCGGGGGCACGGGTAGGAGAGCGAAGTTCAGATTACGCGTGAGGGCAGCAGCAGCACGGCAACAGCTAATCGAGCAAAGAGGAGCTAAAAAAATGTATTTGTTTCCCATTGTATCACTGTTTAGAGGTGTTTCAGAGAAGCAGCCGCTGGTGAGGGGGGGAAAGGGTTGGTGAGTGAAGCGAAGCCCCCTAGTGACTAAATAAAATCGTGGGGCGCACATAAATTAAATGATTCAAACAATATTTGAAACTTGTTTAGCATGGTGGGGAATTACAATGTTGTTGTTTTTTTTTAATAGTTTATGATGAAAGTCAGTCATCTTCCAACCCACTATATCCTAACACAGGGTCACGGGAGTCTGCTGGAGTCAATCCCAGCCAGCACAGGGTGCAAGGCAGGAACAAACCCCAGGCAGGGCACCAGCCCACCGCAGGGCACACACACACACACCCATGCACACACACTAGGAGCAATTTAGGATCCTTAACCTGCATGTCTATGGACTGTAGGAGGAAACCCATGCAGGCACGGGGACAACATGCAAACTCCACGCAGAGATGACCCAGGAAGCGAACCCGGGTCTCCTTACTGAGAGGCAGAAGTGCTATGATGAAAGTAGCTATTCTATTAATTGATTGAATGAATTCATTTATGTGTGTCCCACGATTTTATTTAGTCACATATAATCACGAAACTGTGGTTAAAGAAAAATTTATATTTTGTTTTTTAGTGCATTTATAACTAATGTAAATAAAATCGCTTTACTTAAAAGAAAAAATGTATATATTTTATTTTTTGCTTTTTAGTCTTTAAAAGTATTACATAATATATCTTCTTTGCAGAATTATTTGAATACTAAAAAGAATTATGTTTCTGTTGAGGCTCTCAAAATATCGACAACAGAACGACAAGCTTATGGCCAATACTTCCTCACCGTGATCATCAAGGCTACTCCTTCGCAAGAGACAACAAGTAAAATCATCCCGCATATTTACCGACTGCTCTCGCTGGAAGAGGCAAGTGGGGGCAATCCGATGCATCTCTCACTCGTATGCTCCGATATCTCACTATATTCCATCTCCATCATTGTTGCGTGTGTGTTATTTGGAATCGCAAAACTATTGATTACGGAGAAATTTGTTATGAAATTGCATTGGTTTTGAAGCATTATTGTACTGTCATTGATACTGAACACGTATGCAAAATTTAAAAAAAATTTTTTGCCAAAAGTGGGTTTAAAATTAGTTGCAAGATTTGATCCTGACAAATAAACAGACGGAGGAGTCAAGTTAAGTACAATCGTTTAATAATAAAAATAGTAATACACACATGAAAAAAATGGTAGTACAGTGTATAGTCAATGTATAGTTTAACAATTGTTAATTGTAGGGAGAGCAGAACTGACTAGATGTGCTATTGTGTTGGCCTACTCTCGTGTGCCTTACATATGTTTAATGCATTTACCCAGAAAGACACAGACATAAAGACCTTATTCTCTGATACACTGATCATGAGTGATGCTGGCACAGCTTGGCGATCCTGAGTACTCCACAAAGGGACTCACTAGCTTTGGCTTGAACAGACCAGACAGGTATCCCATAGACACATGGAGACTGAGGCACCTTAGCTATAGTTGTTTACCCTAACAATCTGTTACTCCTTACCATGCTGTTTACTATTTGAGGCAATGTAAGAACATAAGAAATTTGACAAATGAGAGGAAACTATTCTGTTCATCAAGCCCATTTGTTTAGATAGAAGCTAAGCTGTCCCAAAATCTCATCCAGATTTTTCTTAAAGGATCTCAAGTTTTCTGCTTCAACTTTATGTCTTGGTAGTTTGTTCAGTATTCCCAGAACTTTCTGTGTAAAGAATTGCTTCCTGGCTTCACTCCTAAATGCACTTCCCTCTAATTTTCATTTGTACCATTAAATTGAAAGAATGTTGCTGGAATGTTGCTCTCCTTTATCAATGCCTTTGAAGATTTTGAAGACCTGGATGAAGGATTAGTCTCCTCTGCTTGGACTAAACGGGTTTATTCTCTGAGTCTGTCACACTACGACAGGCCCTTAAGTCCTGGTTGATCTCCTCTGCACAGCTTCAAGTGCTGCTATGTCTTTTTTCCAGTCGAGATGTGGTCTTACTGGTGTGTTATACAGTCTAAGCATGACATCTGTCAATTTTTTTTAACAATATTTTACAATATAGCCTAACATTTATTTGCCTTCAGTAATGAAAATGGTGATTCAACATAAACCCCTAAATCCTTTTCAGCGGTTGCTTCCTTCAGCTCAGTGTCTCTTATCTTCTGTTTATACAGTAATTAATGTTCCTTTTACCAGAGTGAAACACTTTGCACTTTTCTATGTTAAACTACATTTTTAAAATGTGCATCCAGTTCTGAAGAATGTCCAAGTCTTTCTGAATTGTTTTTGATGTGTCCTCAGTGTCTGATTCCTCCAATTTGAACAACATCTTCAAGCCAAGAATGAGTCGCCAGCTTAAGGAAAAGGAATTTGGACTATATGGAGATAATTAAGCCAAGTGAAACCTAAGCAAGTTGGAATAGAATAATGCCCACCTCAAGCTCCAAAGCCAAAGGTTCAGAACAGTCTGCTCTACCAAAACCTTAAGATCAACCATGCAAAGCAAAGCCTAACTCTTACTCTAGAGCCTAAGGCTAACTCTAGGCTCAAAAACCTAACTCTAAGCCTAGGGATAATTCTGTGGCTAAACTTAACATGCAGGTTAACCCTACTAGTGAGCCACTAACTCTGTGGGTAAGAAAGTCACAATCTGCTCACGCCAGTCAAAGCTCACTGGGCTCTCTGTAACCAATAGAGTTTAAGACTGATTTATACTTCTGTGTTGAGCTGCGCCATCAAAAGAAGTTTATACTTCTGTATCATTCCGTTCCACTAACAAATGCCTTAATGCTAGTTGGTGGTGTTTTCAACATGCAAGAAAAGTGAATGATTCATTCAGTTTTTGCCCTCCAGGATCACCGCTCCTCTTGTTACACATTTTCTTCTACTTGTACTTAGTACTTGTCCCTCAAATTTCTGATAAACTCTAGCTGCAGACCACCAGAGCTCCACTCCATTGAGAAGGTTGTCACCTTATATTATACGTCTCAGTGAACATCTGGATAGAGTATGGTTAAGATTAGGGTTGGGGGACGGTTATCTGACTCACAGCAAGTAAACTAAGGGACAAAAACCTGCCCAGTGCAGCTACTGAATCACGGACCAGCAGAGGTCTGAAGCTGCACCCATCTCCACATTTTTCCACATACATTTGCCAACTTTCAAATCGGAAGATGGACATTAACATGTTTCAGGAAATACATAATTGGCAAACTGGCCGATTGGAGTCGAAAGGGTCTGTGTAAGGTTCACATTGACATGATGTGCGGTCACAATTTTGAGGAGGTCTGCATCAGGCTACTTCATAGGTACTTCGTAGCCTACACGGACACTGGCATACCTACGGTGTAGGCTCAACGCTTAAGTATAAATCAACATTTACAGGAGCGGCCAGAAGAGAGCATCATCTGGCTCACTATTTGCAGACAGCAAGGAGATAAAATTTGAGGTGGTGAAGTGGTTTTCAGTTAGGATGGGTAGAAAAAGAGGGAGACAAGTATATATGGAAGTATATTTCAAAATAAATAAATAAAAATATTGTAGCAACCCTGAGTCTAGACATGAGGGTAACATGCTTAACAGGAGGCCAAAGAGGTGTGACTACCTGGAGAAGCTGACAGGGGGTGCACAGACATAACACTCTGGGTGCATCTACCAGCTTCTAAAGCCCATCAGCTCATGATGAGTCCCAGATGTAGGCCCTGGCCTTGAATCACCTCATGCAGCCAGGGAAAAAATTAGCATACAGGTTGCCTCAGACCCCAGATTAAGGAAATAAGGTGGAACAAAACTGCTGCAGAAGCCAACTTTATATTTTAGGGCAGTGCAGGATTTACGTATAAGCTACACAAGCTATAGCTTAGGGCCCCCACCTTCTTGGGGGCCCCCAAAACAAATTCTCCGAGTGAGCAATTGTCATATATACTTAAATATACTACAGCATTATTTGTCCCAGTCAGGCCTGGCCTTAGGCATAGGCAAAGTAGGCGACCGCCTAGGGCCCCGGATCGACTCCTTGGTCTAATTTTCATGAATTTCACAGAGCTTCCATGGGGGCTTCAATACCCTCAGGGGGCCCCTGGACCCCCCTTTCACCTAGGGCCCCATAATACCTAAGACCGGGCCTGTTTTAGGGTCAAGCAGCTGTTTTATGCCACAAGCAGCTGGCATAAAGTGGTTAATTGCATTACTCTGACTCTCACACCCTCCAGTTTGTTCCAGTATTGTGAAACGTGATAATAAATTCATAAATAACAACAGCATGAAATGTCAGTATGAATATTAAATGTATAACAAAATATACAGTATTTTGGTTGCTTATTTCTTTATGCATGTATTTATTTATTTACTTTTTTCAATGACACTGCACACAACATAAAATGAACCCTAATTTGAAAACTGCTATTTTCATTCATCTTATTTGCATGTTCATTTATTTAGTCTGAAATATTCCTCCATGTGAAAGGGACTGAGTGACTGTAAGTTAAAACACAATAATAGTGTGTTCTGTGGGTTCAAAGCAAAGTTGGTAGGAGTCAAAGTGTTAGGTTAAGGTGTGCTTTGGGGCAGAAAAAACCCCTCCAGAGTTGGATTAGAGAAGATGTTCTCCATGGCCTCAAGAATGGAAAAGCATTAGTTAAGATTGTAAATAGTTTAATGCTGATTTTTCTTTTCTGGTTACCAAGCTCAAGTGCACCGTTCCATTTAAAAATGTTTTAATAAATAAACTGTTTTTGTTTTGTTTATTTGCTTTTTGGCTTTTTATTACATCTGTTACAAAACAATGCAATACAATTTATTTTTGTATACTGTAGCTCCAAAATCCCGCAAGAAGTGCTGCAATGGGCTTTAACAGGCCCTGCCTCTTGACAGCACCCCAGTCTTGACTCTCTAAGAAGACAAGGAAGAAATCTCAGGAAAGGCAGTTCACAGAGAGACCCCTTCCCATGTAGGTTGCGCGTGCATTGGGTGTTAAAGAGAAGGGGGTCGATACAACACAATACACAGAAGAGAACACAAGTAATCCTCAATAGAAATATTATAAGTACAGAGCAGAATTCAACAGTATATGATATCCCATAATATGATTTGGAGTCCTAGAGACCTCAAAACAACTTGGCAGGTGGGCCGTGGCACCAAGTCCCACATTTGAGTTCTGAGAAGAGAAACAGAATAGGTGAGGGTTAGTAACAAATCCTAACTATCACATTACTTATGTTTTAGTGCTAACGACTAACAACAGAGATGCAGTCTGTACAGTTAATCAGCAGCTCTAGTCAGGGTGTACTAAACTGAAGTAGCGAGTCTTTAGCCAGGATTTAAACGCTGAGACCGAAGGGGCATCTCTTATAGAAGCAGGCAGATCATTCCACATTTTAGGGGCCCTAAAACTAAAAGCTCGATCTCCCATTGTTATTTTATTAATCCTTGGAATCATAAGCAGACTGGCATCTTGAGATTTTAATGTGCGCTCTGGTTTGTAAGTCATGATAAGTTCAGACAAGTAAGCCGGACCTCAGCCATTTAATGTTTTATATGTTAAAAGGAGGATTTTGAAATCTGCCCTAAACTTAACCGGGAGCAGGTGTAAGGATTTAAGAACTAGAGTTATGTGTTCGCACTGTGTCCTCTTTTTACCACTGCTGAAACTGAAGGTTAATTAAATACTTATTTATCAAATCAATTGACATTATATGCTCTTAAAAACCTGTGCTCTTTAATGTGGTTCTTTACTGGGTTGTGTGGTTCCTCATAGAACTATCACTTAACCAAACATTATTTCATTCTGGGACAAGTACTTTGCATATGAAGTTGGTTCTTTGTACTTTGAATAACCTCCTAATATGTAGAGAAAAAAATGAAATCTTTCATATATGGTAGGCTACCTAGCAGGACACCGAAAGATTAAGAACACTTGGACTTAGCCAGTATTATTGTATGCAGCAAGAGTCTTTTTAAAATCACACGTCACTGGTATTTCACAAATCTGTTACCATCTATTCACGGTTATTTACTAATTGGAGGATGGTGCTGATCTAAATAAATAAATGTTTTTTTTTCTGGAACCTTCACATGGCATTGCTCTGAAGAACCACTCGGGCACCTTGATCATTTAAGAGTGTACTTCAGGCTTCTGGAACGTTTCTTTGTTGAATGTTTAAAATACAATCAGGAATGGCAATGTGTAGCACCAGATGCTCAGTTCCAGTGGATTTTTTAATATTTGAGCCACAATTGGCACTTTATGAGGAAAAATAATGATAATTTGATGTGCTATAGTGCAAACTCCTGCTGTTAAGGTCCAGTTGTTATTTCATGTACGAATATGACAATTCCTTTATTTGGTCATTGGCTGTTTCTTTTCTGATAATGTAACATAATCATCAATGAATAACAAATACATTTTGCTATTTTGTGAAAATGCTATTGCCTCTGGAGCTCCATCCAAATGTCCTAAATTCCGTCCTGTAAAATGACCCTGTGATCTGTGCACCTCACTGTGTAACGAAAAGGCCAGTGTCTGAACATCCCACATAAGCTGCAGGCTAATATGTGGAAAAATAATGTCCAGGGCTACCCTAAGATTTCAATATGTGTTATGGCGTAAAATGCACCAGGGATTCTCACCTTGAAAGAAGGCTCTAGGAGTCGAAGGATAAGCATACAAAGAGTAATTAGTTTTATTGCAATAAACAATAACGTGAACTCAGCCCAATTAAGCCAAGCCGAGTTTAGTCCCAAACAAGCCAAAAGTTACAGTTTATATAATCATTTCTTATCATTTTGACCTCGCTTGAAACAGTTCATTCGCTGCTTATTTTGACTCCCTGCTCCAGCTGGTCCCTTGCAGGCCCTTTCTGTAGCCACCAATATTTCGCTTAACTTGTCCCACATTATCATTCTTTGCTTCCCTTATTTCCTAACTGGACCTCAACCTGCAGGTGCTCCCCCTTCTCCAACCTCGGTTTGTCTCCATTCATCATTCTCCCCCTTCTCCATCCTTTTGGGTTATTAAATATTGGTGGTTTCTCTTTGAGCTCGATTAAAAAAGAAATATGGCATATGCCTTTATTTAACTACTAGCTGAAATAGCCAGCGGTGCTTGGGAGGAAAGTAAAGTTATTTTTAAATTGTCTGAGAAAAATATAATTATGGAGCACACCAGAAATGTTCAGAGCATCAACTGGATAATTAACAATATAATTATTAAAATAAGTGACAGATTAATTTTTGTTTTGAGATGTAGTAATAAGTTTTTACATGCAGAATTTTTGACGACGAAAATAAAAGTCAATTAAATTAATATTAGTATTATCCATCCATCCATCCATCCATCCATCCATCCATCCATCCATCCATCCTCTTCCTCTTATCCGAGGTCGGGTCGCGGGGGCAGCAGCTTGAGCAGAGATGCCCAGACTTCCCTCTCCCCGGCCACTTCTTCTAGCTCTTCCGGGAGAATCCCGTGGCATTCCTAGGCCAGCCGGGAGACATAGTCCCTCCAGCGTGTCCTGGGTCTTCCCCGGGGCCTCCTCCCGGTTGGACGTGCCCGGAACACCTCACCAGGGAGGTGTCCAGGAAGCATCCTGATCAGATGTCCGAGCCACCTCATCTGACTCCTCTCGATGTGGAAGATCAGTGGTTCTACTCCAAGCTCGTCCCAGATGACTGAGCTTCTCACCCTATCTTTAAGGGAAAGCCCAGACACCCTGCAAAGGAAACTCATTTCAGCCGCTTGTATTCGCGATCTCCTTCTTTCGGTCACTACCCACAGCTCATGACCATAGGTGAGGGTAGGAACATAGATCAATTAGTAAATTGAGCTTTGCCTTGTGGCTCAGCTCCTTTTTCACCACTACAGACCGATTCAGAGCCCACATCACTGCGGACGCCACACCGATCGCCTGTCGATCTCACGCTCCATTCTTCTCTCACTCGTGAACAAGACCCCGAGATACTTGAACTCCTCCACTTGAGGCAGGATCTCGCTTCCAACCCTGAGAGGGCACTCCACCCTTTTCCAGCTGAGGACCATGGTCTCGGATTTGGAGGTGCTGATTCCCATCCCAGCCGCTTCACACTCAGCTGCGAGCCGATCCAGAGAGAGCTGAAGATCACAGCCTGATGAACCAAACAGGGCAAAAAGCAGTGACCCAATCCTGAGTCCACCAAACTGGACCCCCTCAACACCCTGCCTGCGCCTAGAAATTCTGTCCATAGAAGTTATGAACAAAATAGGTGACAAAGGGCAGCCCTGACATAGTCCCTCCAGCGTTGTCTCGGTCTTCCCCGGGGCCTCCTCCCGGTTGGACGTGCCACCAGGGAGGCATCCAGGAAGCATCCTGATCAGATGCCCGAGCCACCTCATCTGACTCCTCTCAATGCGGAGGAGCAGCGGCTCTACTCTGAGCTCCTCCCGGATGACTGAGCTTCTCACCCAATCTTTAAGGGAGAGCCCAGACACCCTGCGGAGGAAACTCATTTCAGCCGCTTGTATTCACATCTTGTTCTTTCGGTCACTACCCATAGTTCATGACCATAGGTGAGGGTAGGAACATAGATCGACTGGTAAATTGAGAGCTTTGCCTTGTGGCTCAGCTCCTTTTTCACCATGACAGACCGATGCAGAGCCCGCATTACTGCGGATGCCACACCGATCCGCCTGTCGATCTCAAGCTCCATTCTTCCCTCACTCGTGAACAAGACCCCGAGATACTTGAACTCCTCCACTTCAGGCAGGATCTCGCTACCAACCCTGAGAGGGCACTCCACCCTTTTCCGGCTGAGGACCATGGTCTCGGATTTGGAGGTGCTGATTCCCATCCCAGCCTCTTCACACTCGGCTGCGAACTGATCCAGAGAGAGCTGAAGATCACGGCCTGATGAAGTAAACAGGACAACATCATCTGCAAAAAGCAGTGACCCAATCCTGAGTCCACCAAACCGGACCCCCTCAACGCCCTGGCTGCGCCTAGAAATCCTGTCAATAAAAGTTATGAACAGAATCGGTGACAAAGGGCAGCCCCGGCGGAGTCCAACTCTCACTGGAAACGGGTTCGACTTACTGCCGGCAATGCAGACCAAGTTCTGGCACCGATCGTACAGGGACCGAACAGCCCTTATCAGGGGGGCCGGTACCCCATACTCTTGGAGTACCCCCCACAGGATTCCCCGAGGGACACGGTCGAATGCCTTTTCCAAGTCCACAAAACACATGTAGACTGGTTGGGCAAACTCCCATGAACCCTCCAGGACCCTGCTATGGGTATAGTGTTCCGCGACCAGGACAAAAACCACACTGTTCCTCCTGAATCCGAGGCTCAACTATCTGACGGACCCTCCTCTCCAGGACCCCTGAATAGACTTTTCCAGGGAGGCTGAGGAGTGTGATCCCTCTGTATTTGGAACACACCCTCCGGTCCCCTTTCTTAAAGAGGGGGACCACCACCCCGGTCTGCCAATCCAGAGGCACTGTCCCTGATGTCCATGCGATGTTGTAGAGACGTGTCAACCAAGACAGTCCTACAACATCCAGAGCCTTGAGGAACTCCGGGCGTATCTCATCCACCCCCGGGGCCCTGCCACCAAGGAGTTTTTTGACCACCTTGGTGACCTCTGTCCCAGAGATGGGGGAGCCCACCTCTGAGTCCCCAGGTTCTGCTTCCTCATTGGAAGGCATGTTAGTGGGATTGAGGAGGTCTTCGAAGTACTCCCCCCACCGACCCACAACGTCCCGAGTTAAGGTCAGCAGCGCACCATCTCCACCATATACAGTGTTGACACTGCACTGCTTCCCCTTCCTGAGACGCCGGATGGTGGACCAGAATCTCTTTGAAGCCATCCGAAAGTCATTCTCCATGGCCTCCCCAAACTCCTCCCATGCCCGAGTTTTTGCCTCAGCAACCACCGAAGCCGCATTCTGCTCTTAATCTCTTAATCAATATATCAGAAAAGGAGTGGAAGGTAGCAAAGCAGAGAATTCACTCGAGCTCCATATGCGCAAAGCACAGAATTATTCAACTAAAAGTTATATATTGAGCTCATCTGTCTCGCTTAAAACTGTCCAAAATGTTTCCAGGGCGAGAGCCAACCTGCGAATGCTGCAACCAAGCTCCTGCCTCACTGGGTCACATGTTTTGGGCCTGCGCCAAATTAACATCAAAATTTTTAAGTGCCTCTCAGACAGCCTTGGGGTCACAATCCCTCCTAACCCACTAACAGCTGTGTTTGGTGTTCTTCCAGACGAACTTGAAGTGGAGAAGGACAAGCAAACGGTGATTGCATTCACTACACTTTTTGCACGCAGACTTATTCTGTTAAATTGGAAGAATCCTAATTCTCCTCTGATAAGTCAGTGGGAAACCGATGTTTTATGTTATTTGAAATTGGAAAAAATCTAATTCTCAGTTAAAGGATCTGTACAAAATTTTTTCAAAACCTAGCAGGATCTGATCAATATTATTTTAGAATAAGATAAATAACTATTACTGCATTTATTTCCCTTCTCCATTTTTTATTTACCTAAATATATTTCTTCCTTTCTTTTGTTTATTGTTGCCTAATTAATAAGCTCTAAGCAATTCTCCTTTGGCTAAGCTCTCCTTCTCAGGGGTGGGGTTTGATTTGTCTTCAGTTTTTTTTTTGTTATAAATTGATCTATTTGTATGGAATGATTACAATAAAATTAATAAATAAAACTTAAAAAAAAAAAGTATTAGTTGTGATTGTGACGAGAGTAGGCCAAACAGACAAACAGCTTGTCCATCCTAGTCAATGAGATTGTCCAAGATAACATCATGATCTTTAAGTTGTGATTGCAAATCATTGCTTCCATAGTACCATGCACTGTGTTAATTTTGATCTTGAGAGAGACTTATTTGGAACCGTGAGTCAGGTGTGTAAAAATAAAATTTCAAGGATTTGAAAGTTCCTGTCTCAATGTGATGTTATTTAGAACAATCTTTAATTGTATAGGATGAACATGATTGTTTTCCAATCTTCTCAAATAAAAAACCCTTTTCCTAGTTCTTTTTAATGGATGATTTAAATTAGTTGCTATTATTTGTGTTATTTTTGTGATCAAATATAAAACAGCCTCATCTTTCAGAACTGTTGTCAGGGACTATTTAAAAATTACCATGCTGCCACCACAGGCATTCACCTAGAGATGAAAAGAAAGATATTCAAGAAATCAGATTTTGTGAATTCTTGTTTCTCAATATCACTTTTTACAGGCATTGCCATCTAAATAAAGGGGCTGAGCTTGTGAATTACATCCTCACAATGTAAATACACGATAAGGAGAAAATGTCTGTTGTGCCCTGCATGCTTACAATAAGCTAACATCTATTTACACCATTAGGTCCATTAATTGCAATAGGCTGAACTCAGGAAACAAATTGTAACATTAGATGTTAAAGGAATTATCCACCAAAAAATTATATTTTCTATATGTTACATAACCCACAGTGTTTGTAGTGATAGATTAGAAAAAAAAAATAAACTCATATGTTTTTGTAGAGAGCAGAGATAAAAAAACATTTCTGATAGAATGATGGAGTATGGTGACCTACACTAAACAACAGCAAACAGTATAAAAAACAGGAAAATTAAAGTAGCCAAGAAACAGCAGGCCACTTCATGTGAGGTCACACTTTTAACTAGAAGACAGGACTCTTGACCAGTGAATGACACAGATAAGTGAGTCAAAAACTGGGAACAAGGCATGTAATGGACACTTTCACTCTCAAACCTGTTGTGCTGGAGAGACATGTACACAGTGAACAGGTGTAAGGCGTCCTAAAAGCCCCACAAAACCATCTAGCCTCCTCTAGCCTGCCTATAAATGGGTTTACCTCAGGCAGCCAGACCTCTGAGCTCTGAGGCTAGGGATCTGCACTGGCAATCGGAAGGTTGCCGGTTCGAATCCCGTAAATGCCAATAGGGACTCTGCTCTGTTGGGCCCTTCAGCAAGGTCCTTAACCTGCAATTGCTGAGCGCTTTGAGTAATGAGAAAATCGCTATATAAATGCAAAGAATTATTATTATAATTATTATTATCATAGCTGGGCTGTACAGGCCCCAGATGGGAAACATGCTTAAAAGCTGAAAATACTTTATATGTCTATTAAAAAATATAAAAATTCCTTTCAAGGTAGAGGAATGGTAAAACTCTGACTTGATCAGATGACACAAAACAAAACAACTTTATGAAGAAGTGAAGAAATATTTATTTGTAATTCAAAAAAGAAGCAAAAACGTCACAAGGTAAAAAAGAGTCAACACAAAGCAGACCCGTCCCAATAGTAATCCAACAATTGAAAAACTAAAAACAAAACCAATCATGGGGTGCCATCCACAAAACACAAGGAATGTACTAAGTAATAATTCAAATATTTCAAAAGATTACAATAAACACTTGAAAAATAATTCAGAAATAACAAAAACAATTGATATGTAATGGCCCATATAGTACTTCCATGTAAATTGCACTTTAGTGATACTGCAGGAAGTCACTTACTGGAAGATTTTACAATATAATACAACCAATAAAATAATTTACAATCAATTACATTATCCATCCATACATCCATTTTCCAACCCGCTGAATCCAAACACAGGGTCACGGGGGTCTGCTGGAGCCAATCCCAGCCAACACAGGGCACAAGGCAGGAAACAATCCCGGGCAGGGTGCCAACCCACCACAGGACACACACAAACACACACTAGGGCCAATGTAGAATCGCCAATCCACCTAACCAGCATGTCTTTGGACTGTGGGAGGAAACCGGAGCTTCCGGAGGAAACCCACGCAGACACGGGGAGAACATGCAAACTCCACGCAGGGAGGACCCGGGAAGCGAACCCAGGTCCCCAGGTCTCACAACTGCAAGGCAGCAGCGCTACCCACTGCGCCACCGTGCCACCCAATTACATTATCTCATTATTATAATAAAAAAATCTTGTGAAGAGAAACGAGATGTGATTTCCTCAGAGAGACACTTTCACATCCTGTGAGATGAGACTTTGTGCCAAGAGATTTAACCACGACCGGGGCCAGAAATAAACGACAAAGAGTAGATGACAAAGTAGAACGTCGTAAAGAATTCAAAAATGTTGACGCGATACACATGCAGAGCAGGTTAGAGATAATGGAAGTACGAAAATTCAAAAGTCTCAATAAAATGATAGTAAAGATTGCATTAGCACAAACAAATGGAAATTATTACTCAGTGAAATAACAGAACAGTGAAAAGAGATTGAATATATTGTTTGGATTTAAAGTTTAAGTCGGAGACTTGTAGATCGTCTAATTCATGTTGCCATCAGGAAAAGGTAGTGTTTTTTCGTAATGATAAGGCGTATCTGCGAGAATTAAAAGATGTGTGGTTTGGTGAAAGTGAAATCCACATACACGAGCGGCAGAGACACAAAGTTGCTGGCACATAGTGCAGGCAGGGGGGTTGGTAAGCGAAGCAAGCAGGGGGCAAAGCCCCCTAGTTTTATATACTATTTATTATGTGCACATAAAAACATAGAGTAAAATTAATAAGAAACCAAGTGAAGTGGACAACTTCATTTGAAACTAAACATATTGGGCCAAATAAAGCTGCCCAGATGGACAGTCTGGTCTAGTGGTGGCTTAATGCCTCTGTTGACGTCGACCTGCATAGACGTGTTGTGCTGTGTGTGTGATTGTGTTCATTTTGTTTCTATTCATCTTCAAGCATATCTTCTAGTACAAGCAGCTGTCAGCTATCCTCACTTATAAATTTCTTGGAGTGCTGTAGGTTTACATGTAGGTTTAAATAAATGGTGCGTCTCCAAAACTACCCATGCAGAAGTTTTTCAAATCAATAGGTCTGGTCTCATGACTAAACAGAACAGACTGTAAAAATTCATTATCATTTTAGCAATTTCTATGGCAGCTATCATTGGAGATTGGTTAGACTAGTTATGAAGGATTTAAAAATAAAAACTGGACCAAACTGAACCCAAAACTATAAAGCAGGAGATGATAACAAGACCAACATGATGCAAAAAATAATGATAAGTTTAAAATGTAAAAATCAACTTAGATTTTCTGCACACATGCACAGATGCACATACAGAGACAATGCTAAAATAAACCTTTCCTGTCGTTTTGAGTATCAGAGAATCAAAATCTGAACTTGCTTTGACAGCAGCTTTTTGACCCCATCACCAAGCTTCTGTATACACAGAAATACATACAAACCCAGGCTGTATCATAGCAATGTCCTTAAACGTTCATACTGGGTTGATTTTTAGTCACTATGTAAACCTCTAACTACTCTCTTGATAAAAAGAGAAATGTTCTCCATCCATAAAGGGACAGGTAGTACACGAGGCCTGTTGTATTAAATTCAATTTTATTATCACTGAACTCAATACAAGTATGATGTCAATGAAATCTTTGTATTTAACTAGAAACACCAAGAAAAGTTTGTCGCAAGTAATCAGATAAATATAATGCAACAATAAGTATTGGTACAGACAAGAGTAAGTCAAAAGTACATACAAAATGATTAATGAGAGGTAAAATATGAACATACTGTAAACATAGAGTGTCCTGGGGTGTACATGTATGGTTTTAAGGTGAGGTGAGAAGGGTGGTTTTTGAGTTCAGCAGAGTGATGGCTGCAGGTTAGAAGCTGCTCCTCAGTCAGCTGTTGCTGTCATATGGCCTTCCAGTAGCTAAAAGGATAAACAGACCATTTCTGCAGCGAGAGGAGTCCCCAATGATGCGACATGCCCTACACAAGTGCTGTTTTCACTGGAGATCTTCAATGACAGCCAATGAGGCACCAGTGATGTGCTGGGCAGTTTTCACCACTCACTGTGGATACTTTTTGCATTTTTTCTCTGAGCTTTTCTTCTTAGTCAAATTGCAATAGCAAATTATTGATTTTTTTCCTGTCTGAAGACAGGAAACACAGCCTACACAATTGTTTCTTTGCTGTTTGCTGGTTGAGGTGATTTTATAAAAATTGTTGTGTAAAATTTAGTATGAAACATATACTTCAAAACTTTTTTTTTTCCTAATACAGTGGAACCTCGGTTCACGACCATAATTCGTTCCAAAACTCTGGTCGTAAACCGATTTGGTCATGAACCGAAGCAATTTCCCCCATAGGATTGTATGTAAATACAATTAATCCGTTCCAGACGGTATGAACTGTATGTAAATATATTTTTTTAAAGATTTTTAAGCACAAATATAGTTAATTACACCATAGAATGCACATCGTAATAGTAAACTAAATGTAAAAACATTGAATAACATTGAGAAAACCTTGAACAACAGAGAAAACTAACATTGCAAGAGTTTGCACTATAGCTTTACGAACCGATCACTGTATAAACACTTTTTTAAATGAGTTTTAAGCACAGGAGAAAAAAAAATGAACATTTGAACAAATCCGAACTTTATGTAAAAACCAACCACAAGCAACCAAGAAAGTAACATTGCAGCAGTTCGCACTATAGCCTTACAACCTGATCGCAGGGAAAAAAATGAACATTTGAAAAATCCGTAACTTAATAAACAACCAAGAAAAGTAACATTGCAACAATTCATGCTACGAACCGAAAAATGAACATTTGAAAAATCCGTAATACAAAAACTAACCATAAACCACTAAGAAAACTAAACTTGCATGAGTCGAGTTCTGGCATGAAGTGAGGAGGAACTGGGTGGAGGGGAGGTTACAGTGGTTAGAAGCCATGGTTAACTGCAAAAGCACACAAAATACTGTAGAGCACTAAGAGTTCACAGATAAAGCACGCACGTCTGACTGAGAACAATGCACAGGGAGAGGCTTAACACGTGCTTAAATACAGTAATCAGCGCGTACGAACTGGAAGGGAAATGAAATAGAAACCAAAGAGTTCACAGCGAAAGCACGCATGTCTGACCGAGAACAATGCAACACGTGCGGAAATCATCGGCGCACATAAACCGAAAGGAAAACTGGCTTGTTCGTATACCGAGTGTGTGGTCGTGAACCGAGGCAAAACTTTGGCGAACTTTTTGGTCGTAAACCGATTTATACGTGTACCGAGACGTTTGTGAACCGAGGTTCCACTGTATAGAAAGAGATCCAGTTTGTGGAGAAAAAGTACTGGTGAATTAGTTATCTGAGAGCAAACTGTGTTCAGCTTTAAATAAAATAGGTTGCCGGACATTTACAGATAGTCTGGCCACTTCCACATCTTTTATTTGTGTGTTTTTAGGCTTCGGGTAATATCTTTAAAAAATACTATAAGTGTGCTTTACATACAGTATTAAGTAATTTCTTCATAAATCAAAAACAGAAAAGGGACTCAAGTGTGCTTCTATTTCTAAACATTCTTCACAATAGAAATGGTAACTTCCCACACCGTTACTCTATGCACCAAAAACACAGCTAAAGAGTACAACTTTGATTACTCCCATACCCGACTACCTTAGTAATAGAGATATGAACTTTTCTATTATATCCTCCTCTATCATATTGACTCTTATAGAACTTATTCACTTGAATGTTTCCCCCCCAAAAAAGACACACCTGAACTACTAATACACAGATTAGTAGACATGTTATGGGCTCATAACTCAAAAATCCCTAATCCAAAAACATTGCTAAAAAGTTGTATTCCTTGGAGATAGAAAAAAAAAGAATCACACTACCCTTTTAGGAAGTTATCCACAAACCTGGATACGAAATGACCACCCTGTTATATATGTGCACTGTGATATTAATTGCAGGGTTCGATTATGCAGCCATGTATGGTAGGTTTGCTTTTCAGGAGATGAGTTTGATTGTTTTGGTCTGAGAAAGAAAAACGGAAAAAGGAAGTAATAAAAAAGCCTTCCTAGAGGGTGTTGGACTTAACAGCTATCAGCGTCTTTCTTAGACATAACATTTGGCGATGCGAATGGCTGAGTTTTCCCTTTCATCACCGCCTCTCTTTCTACTTTTACCTGGTGAGCCTCCGATTCCGTGGACTCGTTGGCTACAATCCTTTGAAGTCTATCTCACTGCCTTGGGGCTTGAGGATGTTTCGGCCACTCGCAAAAGGGCGCTACTCGTTCATTGCTTGGGAGCGGAAGGGCAGCGAGTGCTTGGGACTTTGGGACTGGCTGACACATATGATACTGCAGTTACACTTTTGAATGCCCACTTCTCTGCCCCACAAAGTGCTCTAATACGGAGATTTATTTTCAGACAGCGCCATCAGCTTCCTGGGGAGACTGTGCATCAGTATGTCGCAAACTTAAGAGGACTAGCTAGCTCATGCAAGTTCGGGGCATTACAAGAGGAAATGATCGGCGACCAGCTAATCGAATGCCCTAGCAATGATAAAGTTTGCAAAAGGCTTTTGCTTGAAAAGGATGATTTGACATTACCAAATGCAGTCACAATAGCATTCAGTGTGGAATCGACAGCTGTTTGTGCGGCGGAGCTTTCGAAACGCTTTGCTTCTGCCTCCGCATCAGACAGTTACGCGCAGCACTCACTCGCAGACGGACGATTCCACAGCATCCGAAGTCAGCGCAGCAGACCGAGAACAAACAGTGCAGGTTGTGCAGCGCAGGCGTTCAGGACAACTTCAGCACCACTGTGGAAACTGTGGATCATGATCACACGCGACCAGAGCTCAAAGCTGCCCAGCACGCGGTCAGACCTGTCGCAGCTGTGGTAAACAGAACCACTTTGCTAAGGTATGTCGTTCTTCTCCAATCAGTGCACACGGACACACTGCAACTATAATTCACAATGTGATTTCAGGACCCTGCGGTGGGTTGGCACCCTGCCCGGGATTGGTTCCTGCCTTGTGCCCTGTGTTGGCTGGGATTGGCTCCAGCAGACCCCCATGACGCTGTGTTCGGATTCAGCGGGTTGGAAAATGGATGGATGGATGGATGGATTTCAGGACCAGCAGCTTTCAAGTCATGCACAGTCAGTTTAAATGGTGTGAACATTTCCCTCTTGTTGGACACTGGTGCTACAATGTCCCTCATAAATATATGCACATACAAACAGTTTTTCAGTTCTATGGCCTTGTCTCCACCTACCACGACTGCCAATGGTTATGGGGACTCTCGGATCTCCCTGATGGGTTCAGTCTATCTCTCTGTTCAGTATGGCAAAGATGTTCTGCCTAATGTTTGCTTTCATGTTACAAAAAAAGGGGCAAATCTGATGGGGTTAGATCTGTTTCTTGCCCTGGGATTTTCTGTCTTAGATAAAAGTGGCATGCAAATCTTACAGGTAACCTCACTGCAACAACAAAAATGGCCAGGACTCTTTACAGGTTTGGGTTGCATCACTGCCTACACTCACAAGCCTTTACTCAACCCCACTGTCACACCAGTTATACAGCCTTTATGACGTATCCCGCTGGCCTTCCGAGATGGGGTGTCCACTGAGCTGCAGCAGCTACTAGCAGCTGGTATCATTGAACCAGTCAACGCCTCCCCATGGGTCTCAAACATAGCAGTAGCTAAGAAGAAGTCTGGTGGCTTGCGCATCTGCGTAGATCTTTGTGCAGTAAATAAAGCAGTAATTCCAGACAAATATCCACTTCCTACTTCAGAAGAACTCACAGCACAGTTTTATGGTTCTATCTTATTTTCTAAATTGGATCTTAGGCAAGGCTATTTGCAAGTGCCCCTCCACCCCAGCAGTAGAGACCTCACAGCTTTTGTGACACATGATGGCATGTTTCGTTATACAAGAGTACCGTTTGGGTTATGTTCAGCACCAAGCAGCTTTAAAAAAGTCATGTCCTCAGTGTTTGCTGGCATCCCTGGAGTGGTCATATACTTAGACGACATTGTTGTACATGGACCCACCGCTGCTGTTCATGACAAACGTCTTCACATGGTCTTTTCCGCTCTGTCTAAGCAGAAACTCACATTGAATGCAGAGAAGTGTGTCTTTGCAGTGCCAGAGATAGAATTTGTTGGATTTCAAGTATCAGCTGCTGGTTTATCTCCACTCCAGTCAAATGTGGATGCAATCCACGCCATTCCAGAGCCTACATCTGCAGCTGAGGTGGCTTCTTTTCTGGGCATAGACAGTTACTATTTGAAGTTTTTGCCCCAGTATTCTGTTACTACTGCACCATTGCGCCAGCTCCTGCGGAAGGATGAGCCGTGGGTGTGGTCTCCTGATTGTGCCAAGGCTGTTCACCTCCTGAAATCACAGCTTACTTCCCCTTCAATTCTAGCCCACTTTGACATCTCTAGCCCCACGTTTGTCAGCTGCGATGCATCTGCTATAGCAGTGGGGGCTGTGCTGTCACAAAGTCAGGCTCAAGTGGAGAAGCCCATAGCTTTTGCCTCTCGTGCCCTTACTGAAACAGAGCGGAAATACTCGGTGGGTGAACGTGAGGCACTGGCATGTCTCTGGGCATGTGAGAGATGGCACCTTTACCTGTATGGCCGACATTTCACACTAAGAACAGACCATCAAGCTCTCACTACCCTGCTGTCGGCATCTGGCACTGGACATCGCCCATTGAGGTTACATCGTTGGTCTGACCGTCTTCACCAGTAGCACTTTACTCTCCAGTTCACTCCGGGGCGTGAAAATGTTATTGCAGACCTTCTGTCTCGCTCAGTTGCGGCTTCAGCCCAATCTCCTGACTCTGACCAAACGGAACATGATATTGTCCAGATGATGCACATGCCTCTTCAGACCACTATATCTCTCCAAGAACTCCAGGAGGCCTCTGCACATGACCCAGTACTATCCCAGGTATGCCACTTTATCAGGAATGGTTGGCCTAGCAGGGCACCTGAGGATCTGTTACCCTTTGCTAGAGTGAAAGAAGAACTGTCCTGCTGGAATGGTTCTTGTGTGGCACGAGGGTTTCGTACTGTGGTTCCAAATGCGCTCCGTGCACGTGTGTTGTCAATGGCACATGAGGGCCACTTAGGTATAGTGAAACTAAAACAGAGATGTTGTGACTTGGTGTGGTGGTCTGGCATAGACAGGGACATTGAGACTCTGGTTAAAGATTGTGGGGCCTGTCTGGTAAGTGGCAAGACAGGTCTCCAGGCCCCTCCCCCATTGCAGCCTATTGCCTGGCCCACCCAACCCTGGGAACATATACAGATGGACATCTCGGGAGAAATCCATGGTGTCCCTCACCATCAGCGGTATTTGGTTGTTGTGTATGACTTACACTCAAAATGGCCAGAAGATACTGCAACTGGCACAGTCACCTCCTGTGTCGTCGTTAACATTCTGGAATCACTGTTTTCTCGCTGGGGTCTCCCTAAGACCATTACTACGGATAATGGGCCTCAGTTCACAAGCAATCAACTTACCTCATTTCTGGAATCAAAAGGCATTAAACATGTTTGAACTGCATTTTACCATCCACAGTCTAATGGAGGGGTGGAACGTTTTAACCAAACACTAAAAAATGGCCTTAGGGCACACTAGGCACAAGGGTGTTCTTTTGATCAGGCTCTGCTTAATACCCTCTTGCACTACAGATCATCCCAGCATAGCACTACTGGAGTCTCGCCTGCTTTCCTCATGCTAGGTCGTGAGCTTACCCTACCTTCAATTCCTCACGTTAAGCACTCTGTCACCAGACAGCAACACAGAATGAAGCAAAGGTTTGATCAATCAAAAAGGGTCAAGGAGGTCAGCATAGCAGTCTCTGACTGGGTAAGAGTTCGGAAGCCCCACCGCAATAACAAAATTGCCTATTTCTGGTCCTCACCAGTACAAGTCAACCGACAGCTTGGCCCAGCCACATTTGGTCTTGCGGACGGTTCTCGGTGGCATGCCACATGTCTTCAAAAGGTGTCTCCACCATCATCTGTTGTAGAATTTGATCCTGCTGACAAAAACAACGCAAATTCTTCGGCTATTCCAAACGCATGGCTGGGTGACTCGGTTATCCAGCCTGATGTAGCACAGAATGAAGCTGACCCTGTTATTCAGCCCCAGGAGCCATCTCCACGTCCCACTCGGTTGCGTTCTCGCCCTGGACACTTGTAGGATTTTGTTACTACGTTTCATGTTTAACTGTTCTGTTATATGCTCAGATTTCTTTGCTGTTGGTTTGAGGGGGGAGAAATGTTATATATGTGCACTGTGATATTAATTGCAGGGTTCGATTATGCAGCCATGTGCGGTAGGTCTGCTTTTCAGGAGATGAGTTTGATTGTTTTGGTCTGAGAAAGAAAAACGAAAAAAGGAGGTAATAAAAAAGCCTTCTTAGAGGGTGTTGGACTTAACAGCTATCAGCATCTTTCTTAGACATAACACACTCGTGTCAAAATTTTATCCTGTCAGTAATTGTTGAAAGGTTGCGACCTCTGAGATCACATCCTCAGCCCCCTGGGAAGCCATGCCTTTATGTTAGTCTCACAAAAGAACAGCACTACTATCTAAATAAAATAGCATCGGAATGGCAAAAATGGACAACATTTTTGAAATCTTCACAATCCAAACCCTCGTAATGGATGATTAGAGAGCTGACAGTTTTTAGTTGAAAAATATAGAATAAAACAAAATCATAACACCTGGAATTTGTGATGCATGAATTAAATGGGCACAAAGATATTTGAGCTGGCATCACATGCAGATAGTCATCCAGTTTTGTGCTTTTTAAAAGATTCTTTGATTCTTATGACTTTCTAGCGGAGTTCTTCAGGCTTTCTTTATTTAGATCTTAAGTTTATTTGCACAATCATTCAACTGTCTGGTTTTGATCCCCTCTAGTGTTTTGGTTACTTTTCTTGCAGATTATATAGTTTGTGTAACAGCAGACAGAATACATTTCAGTTTTAATGATATTTTAAAATTACCATTTCATCCATAAATAGTATATTTTTTACACTCTATTGTAACCCCACACTTACTGTAAGTACTCAATTACTTTCATTAATTTTGAAGGAGGTGTTTGTCAAATAAATAACCGTGTGTCGAAATTGGGCGTATTACCTTCCCTTGGGGATGAGAACACACCAATATCCTGAATAAGGAGAGCTGAATTGCCCTTTAGCTAAGAGAAAAACACTTAAGATATTTATTTAATACATTTACAGCTAACACATTCTCATATGTCCAAAAGAAGTGTGTTTGTTTTTTGATTGGGCATTTGTACTGTTAAGTATATTTGCCAACATAAGCACAGAAGTTGTATTTATTTTGTTACTTTTTCATAATTGTTTAATGTTATGTGAAAGGAAAAATCTAAAGTAAAAGTTAAAGCAATTCTTTTTTTTATATTGTTTGCCATTGTACAGCATTGGTCACCAATGTATTACACCATAAACATGAAAACATTAGATTACACTTTTTTGATCTAATATAATTTTTGGATAGAGTATTCTTTTAATTGGTTTCTGTTGCTTAGTATGTTTTTAGCATTTGTCAAAATGATCCATCCATTATCCAATCCGCTTTATCCTAACACAGGGTCATGGGGTTCTGCTGGAGCCAATCCCAGCCAACACAGGGCACAAGGCAGGAAACAAACCCTGGGCAGGGCACACACACACCAAGCACACACTAGGGACAATTTAGGATTGCTAATGCACCTAACCTGCATGTCCTTGGACTGTGGGAGGAAACCGGAGTACCCGGAGGAAACCCACGCAGACACGGGGAGAACATGCAAACTCCACGCAGGGAGGACCTGGAAAGCGAACCCAGGTTGTCAGAATTATCTTTCTGTTATTAATTAGAGTTTGATCTGCACCATGTGAGGATGAAAAACAGATGGTTCAGTGCACCAGAATCTTTTTTTGGTAATATTTACCCCCCCAATTATCTTTCATTTGAACTATGTTAATTATAAATGGCTTAATACTGGCTGAGTTCAACATGCGTGAAGACGTGTAGACTAGACAATGATATTGTAATATACTTGAATGTAATTATTAATGCCACACATTTAATCTATATATATATACTGTATGTATATATATATATATATATATATATATATATATATATATATATATATATATATATATATATATATATATATATATATATTGTAAAGAAACACAAAACACTCATAAAGGTTTGGGGTTTCCGGTCCCGTATACTGTAGAAAACGATGAATAATTGTACAAATTATTATACAATAGACATTCATAACACAGCCCGCCATCATGGCGGATTGGGGAACATTTGTCTCGAGGGACCGGAAATGGATGAATGGACTGATGGGAAGGAACCGTGATGGATGCTGGGATTGCTGACATCATCGGGGTGAGACAGAGGGAAGGCAGAAGTGGCGTATTATTTTGATGTGTTCAGGTAGTTTCATGGCGGCGGTGCGTCTTTCTTTCTGTAGAGACAAAGAGAGAGAGGTTAGTACCCCACCATTCCCATCTGACATACGATGTCGCGTCATGTTTTGGGTCGTTCCGCGGCTACCTAATTGCTTGTGCGTGACATGACCCCCCCTTCAGGCGGACCGAACCGAGAGGTCGTGAACCCGGAAGAGGGCATCAGCATTGGCTTGAAGGGGACCTCGGCAATAAGTGACGGTAAACTTATAGGGCTGCATGTCCAAGAACCACCTGGGGCCTCATGTATAAACGGTGCATACGCACAGAAATGTTGCGTACGAACCTTTCCACGCTCAAATCGCAATGTATAAAACCTAAACTTGGCGTAAAGCCACGCACATTTCCACGGTAACTCATTCCTTGGCGTACGCAATTTATCCGCCCGGTTTTGCAGACTGGCGGCACCCAGCATCAAAGCAGTGCTACTGTTCCTGTGTGATCACCCTTTCTTTCTTAAATCCACATTCCTGGCGCGGCTTTATAAATACACTGAAATTAACTGCATATTGTTTATTAGTGTAATGCATCTGATTGTAATTAACCTGTAGCAATATAATGGTCCAGGGAATAGCCATAGTATTCCAAATACCAGAACTGCTTTAGCGTTGTAACTCTCACTGCATGTTCTTTCAGCTGATCCCGTTAAGAGTTGCCACAGCAGATCATCTTTTTCCACATTACTCTCACTGCACCACTCGGAGTATTTATATCACTGTATCTGAGTGGGGAATCACAGCAGCAGCTGATTGGAAAGAGAATTATCGGTACACAGCATGAAGCACACGCTGCCTGAGCCACAGCAAACGCTTTAGTCCCTGTACGGACTTCGCGGTTTAGAAACAGTTTCATCCCAAGAACTCTAAACACACTAAATCAGTCCATCAAGTGCTCCTTGTAGAACTGTTTGGACTTATAAGTATAATTACCCCACTGTAAACTTGCACTACAGTTATAATATTGCACAACCTGTGCCACTTTATAAAGCGCGTATTTACATGTGATGATGGTATTCATTTCTAAGACGAAATGCAGCAAAACATGTTGATTATATTATACAGATAAAACTTTAACTTCATTTAAATAATCTGTATTGTTTATAATTAAACATGTGAGGACATGGTACCGCAGCGCTAGCTAGTTCAGTAATTGTTCCTGCCTTGCGCTGTATTCTTGCTGGTGCTGACGCGACACTGGAAAGATAGACAGATATAATAATTAAATATGTACTACTAAGATATTTCAATGTTCCTTAAAAGTTTTGAAGAATCGAAGTTCTAAGCTTACAGATGGCTTCACGTCTATTACATAGCTTATTGTGTGGCGATTGAGTTTTTGGAGAAAGAAAAGTAAGGACAGGAATTGGAGGTTAGTACGTTTGAAAGAGACAGTACTGCTGTGATAAATTATTTAATTGAAGGTTGTGCATGGCGCAGCAGGCCTCTTGCGTGAGACATGAACAAGCACTGCGCCACCGTGTTCCCATGTTTAATAACATGCTTTCATTCCTATCATCATGAAAAAGATATCACGTATACATCTCAGTATTTTAATTATTCAGAGAGCTGTAATATCGCGAATGTAATGGATTATGTGTCCTGTCGGAGAAAGAGAAAGCCCGTTTAAAAAGCATGTAGTGATTCATACACATAGAGCACATAGAAGATCAAATACAGAACAAAGCATTTAACATGCCACTTTAGATACAATGGGATTTGAGAAACTAGTAAATTAAACGATTTTAAGATGAAGTTTATGATGTTCTACTTTAATGGCAAAATAAACTACGTGATTAAAGTGGAAATTTCGAGATTAAAGTTGACATTTCGTGCTTTTTTCCCCACTGTGTGCCTTTTTTTTGTCTGTACCCTAATAAGCTTTCATATGACACTCAGACGGTGGGCTACGACTTGCTTTTTCACAGCGACTTTGATATGTGATTTCTTTTTTATTTCGGGCACTGTGCGACTTTGTGAAGTTGAGCCTTCGAGTTTCTCCGACACTCTGTCACTCGATCATCTTTCTTTTGTTGATTATACCACTGTTTACACCAACAAATAGTACGTTTTTCCTTTGCCTCCACTTGGTATTCGCTGAAATTCTTATATTTTCCCCTGTGCTTTTCCCATTGTCTTTTCACAGAAGGCTATTTATATTGATTTGCATATTCAAAGAGGCGTAATTCTGGGAGGAGTTGGGGCAGGACAGAAGGCGCGTGCACGTGCGTTACTTTTCACTCAAATCGGGATTTATGTAGTAGAAGAACGTGAAAGTATGCGTGCGCACAGATTCCTGCATCTGGATTTTTCTGTGCGTACGCACAATCCTGCTTTTGTGCTTACGCCATGTTATAGTGTGAGTTCTATGCACGGCGTTATACATGAGGCCCCTGGTGACTCGGGGGTTCGACTCCTTGTGTAGGGCCATCCACTGGAGAGCAGCATGGTCCGTCACCAGGGTGAACTCTCGACCCAGCAGGTAGTACCGCAGATGAGTCACCGCCCACTTAATGGCCAAGGCCTCCCTCTCCACCGCCGCGTACTTGGTCTCTCGGTCCAACAGTTTCCGTCTCAGGTATATTACGGGGTGTTCGGCACCATCGACGCTTTGGCTCAGCACGGCAACCAGGCCTGTGTCCGAAGCGTCGGTCTGGAGAATGAAAGGTAAAGAGAAGTCAGGAGTGTGTAATATAGGTGCCAATGTCAGGGCCTTCTTTAGGTCACTGAATGCTTGGTCTGCTTTATTGTTCCATACCACATACACAGGAGCCCCTTTCTTTGTGAGATTTGTCAAGGATGCTGCCCTTTCAGAGAAACGGGGAACAAACCAGCGGTAGTACCCCGCTAACCCCAAGAAGGCCTGCACCTGTCTCTTGGTTATCGGACGGGGCCATTCAAGGATGTCTTTTATTTTGGAGCATTGTGGTTTCACTTGTCCCCGTCCCACAAGGTAGCCTAAATATTTGGCCTCCCTCAAGCCAAAGAAACACTTGCGGGGATTGATGCGGAGGCCGTCCTTCGCTAGTGTGGTGAGAACAGCATACACCTGCAGTATATGTTCCTCCCAGGTGCCGGAATAAATGACTATGTCATCCAAGTAGATGGCACAATAGGACTGATGGGGCCGGAGCACTCTGTCTACCAGATGTTGGAAGGTCACGGGGGCCCCGTGCAGTCCAAATGGGAGGACCTTATACTGCCAATGTCCACTAGGTGTACTAAACGCTGTTTTCTCCTTGGCGGATGCCGTTAAGGGAATTTGCCAGTACCCTTTAGTCATGTCCAAGGTAGTCAAGTATTGTGCCTTACCCAAGCGCTCCAATAGGTCATCCACCCTGGGCATGGGATAGGCATCGAATTTGGAGACCTGGTTCAGACGTCTAAAGTCATTGCAGAATCTCCAGGAACCGTCTGGCTTAGAAACGAGGACGATAGGACTGGACCAGGGACTATAACTCTCTTCAATGACATCCATGTCCAACATCCACTGGATTTCAAGTTCCACCTCTGCACGCTTTGCCTCCGGGAGGCGATAGGGTCTCTCCCTGACTACCACTCCCGGCTCCGTAATGATGTCGTGCACAATCAGTGAAGTAAGGCCAGGTGACTCGCTGACTACTTCGGGGACGGCTCAGACCGCTTGTTCCAGCTCCTGCCGTTGGATTGGTGTTAGGTCTGGACCGAGGTTAAGGGCTGGTTTTTCTGCGAAAAGGGAGAGGGCTGTACTGGAGGGCGGAGCTTCATCCCGATCTCTCCACGGCTTTGACAAGTTCACGTGGTACACCCTCTTGCTCGGTCGACGATTTGGTTGTTTCACCAAATAATCCACCAGCCCCTTTCGCTCCTTTACCTCATAAGGGCCCTGCCAATGGACCAGTAATTTGGAGTGGGACGTGGGCACGAGCACCATCACGCGGTCCCCGGGGTGGAATTCCCTGAGGACAGCATTCCTATTGTAACACCGGGCTTGCGCTGTTTGAGCACGAATCATGTGGTCTTTTAGAATAGGCTGAATCTTGTTCATTCTATCACGCATTTGCGCGATATATTCCAAAACATTATTGCCAGGTCGAGCCTCCTCTTCCCATCCTTCCTTTAGAATATCTAAAAGTCCCCGGGATTGGCGTCCATATAGGAGTTCAAAAGGGGAAAAACCCGTGGAGGCTTGTGGCACCTCCCAGTAGGCAAAGAGCACGAAAGGTAAAAGCTCGTCCCAGTTTCTACCGTCCGCGCTGACTACCTTGCGTAACATCTGCTTAAGCGTCTGATTGAAGCACTCTACCAAACCGTCGGTTTGCGAGTGATAGACAGACGTTCTGAGATGTTTAATATGGAGTAACTTAGGCGCCTCCCTGAACATATCCGAAGTAAAGGGAGTACCAGGTGTGAAAGAATGCTGTAAACAAAGAATGCTTTCAGCAATGGGAGTGTTAATCATTTATTTTCATCAATCAACAAAACGCAGTGAATGAACAAAAGAGAATTCTAAATCAAATCAATATTTGGTGTGACCACCCTTTGCCTTCAAAACAGCATCAGTTCTTCTAGGTACACTTGCACACAGTTTTTGAAGGAACTCGGCTGGTAGGTTGTTCCAAACATCTTGGAGAACTAACCACAGATTCTTCTGTGGATATAGGCTTCCTCACATCCTTCTGTCTCTTCATGTAATCCCAGACACACTCGATGATGTTGAGATCAGGGCTCTGTGGGGGCCATACCATCACTTCCAGGACTTCATGTTCTTCTTCACGCTGAAGATAGTTCTTAATGACTTTGGCTGTATGTTTGGAGTCGTTGTCCTGCTGCAGAATAAATTTGGGGCCAATCATACGCCTCCCTGATGGTATTGCATGATGGATAAGTATCTGCCTGTATTTCTCAGCATTGAGAACACCATTAATCCTGACCAAATCTCCAACTCCATTTGCAGAAATGCAGCCCCAAACATTCAAGGAACCTCCACCATGATTCACTGTTGCCTGCAGACACTCCTTATTGTACCGCTCTCTAGCCCTTCGACGAACAAACTGCCTTCTGCTACAGCCAAATATTTCATATTTTGACTCATCAGTCCAGAGCACCTGCTGCCATTTTTCTGCACCCCAGTTCCTATGTTTTCATGCATACTTGAGTTGCTTGGCCTTGTTTCCACGTCAGAGGTTTGGCTTTTTGGCTGCAACTCTTCCATGAAGATCACTTCTGGCCAGACTTCTCCAGACAGTAGATGGGTGTACCTGGGTCCCACTGGTTTTTGCCAGTTCTGAGCTGATGGCACTTCTGGACATCTTCCGATTTCAAAGGGCAATAAGCTTTGATGTGTCTTTCATCTGCTGCACTAAGTTTCCTTGGCCGACCACAGTGTCTATGATCCTCAACGTTGCCCGTTTCTTTGTGCTTCTTCAAAAGAGCTTGAACAGCACATCTTGAAACCCCAGTCTGCTTTGAAATCTTTGTCTGGGAGAGACCTTACTGATGCAGTAGAACTACCTTGTGTCTTGTTGCGGTGCTCAATCTTGCCATGACATGAAACTGTCTTCACAACCTCACCTTGGTAGCAGAGTTTGGCTGTTCCTCACCCAGTTTTAAGCCTCCTACACAGCTGTTTCTGTTTCAGTTCATGACTGTGTTTCAACCTACGTGTGACATTGATGATCATTAGCACCTGTTTGGTAGAATTGGTTGATCAGACACCTGACTAGAATCCTACAAAATCCCTGACTTTGTGCAAGTGGACACCAAATATTGATTTGATTTAGATTTTTCTTTTGTTCACTCACTTTGCATTTTGTAAATTGATAACAATAAACAATCATTATTTATATTTCTGAAAGCATTCTTTGTTTATAGCATTTTTTCACACCTGCCTAAAACTTTTGCACAGTACTGTATATATATAAAAATCAATGTATGTGTGTGTATGTATGTATGTTCCAGCATCACTTCTGAATGGCTGAAGCGATTTTCATGAAATTTGGTACACATTTCTCATTGGTTGACGGTGATCTTATGGTCTTCCATGCATGTTTTAATCCAGTTGACACTCAGAATGACCACCAGAGGGCGAGCTGGAGGTGACTGCCAGCATTGTTTATGTTTGAGCTCCACCACCTCGGCCCTGTTGCTTTTGAAATTAAATAGAATTGGCCGGGTTGGCATCCCAACTATTTTTGGGACTCATTCTGTCTTTGTGACTTATATATATAGCTGACTGTAACAATCTTGCGGTCTTGTATGCATGTTATTATCCAGTTGATGCTCAGAATGTTTCTGGTGTGCTCCATAAAAGCAACCGACAGTTTTATCATGAAAAATCCGTAGTATTATTTATTTGTCATTTAATAAATGTTTGTTTTTGTTAACTATACTTTCAACTTGTATTATTCTTATTGTAACAATGTTGTAGTGGTAATAGAATTAAATCAGCCTAATAATAATATTAGTTTAATTGACTTTTTTCACGTTGTCAAAAATTCTGCATGTAAAAACTTATTATTACACTACAAAACAAAAATTAATCTGTCAAAAATGTTATAAAAGGCTTTGCTTTTCCCATCATTTTTACGCTACTTTGAACATATTCCGCAATTATATTTTGATTAAAATAGGCTATCTATTATATACAAGATAAGTAAGCAATTTTATTTTTTATCTACCATAAACATCCTATATTTATTTTGTGGATCTCTTTATTCATTAATGAACTAAATGTCGTTTGTTTCACAACATTGTAGCTAATGTGTTGCTGTTACACTTTTTTCATAGAAAAGTAATAGTATTTTTTTTTAATATGTTCATAATCAAAAAAGTAATTTAATTAACTTATCTAAATCAAAGGTAAAATATAGACCAAATATAGCTATGATATTTAACTTATTTATTTTTATAGGTAAAATATTTAACCTTTAATTGACTGTAAAAGAATTTCAATTCGAACAGATTAATTGGAGATTCGGTCTTGTATGTCTGTTATCATCCACTTGATGCTCGCAACGTTTGGACAATCATTTAAAATTGCTGGAATCAATTTGGACACAGCGTGTTTCTCACGTGGACAACTTTATGCGGTTTGATTAAGGGTATGAAGTCCTAAGAACCTTTATATATTGGCTAAAGATGGAAACAATACAAGCACATTAGTGAGTCTTCATTGTTTGTTAATTTATTTTTATTTTTAATGTTATGTTTTTTTTAATTATATTTTTCTTAACCAATTAAAAAAAATACACTTTATTTTCCTCTCGTGCAATGCCGGGTATTTCAGCTAGTATTAAAATATAAACCAAGATAGGTAGTGTAAGAAAGGCACTATATTGTGCCCGACCCAGCACAGACTTGACACGGGAGGCACGTATAAAATAAAAAGACTTATTTTTCTTCAGCTGGAGGGCACATCTTCCCCATGAACCCCCCAGCCACAACACAGTCCCAAGCACTAAACACTAAAGTCCAAACACTCTTCTCTGGCACCACCACTCCTGCACAGCTTTGTTCTCCTTCCTCCTGACTCTGGCCGCTGTGTGGTGGTTGCTGGCTCCTTTTATGGCCCACCCGGAAGTGCTCCAGGTGCTTGATCACCTGTTTCTGGTTGCACTCCTGGGTGGGGCTGAAAATTAGTCCTGCTGGGCTCAGGGACCTATGCCACACCGCTCCAACCCGGGGGGGGGGCGGCCATCCAGCGACCAGGGTGTGGTACTGCACCGTCCAGGGCTGCTCCTTCTTGAATACACATCGAAGAGGCATCCTGGCCAGGCATGGGACCTGGCCATCCGCCACAGTAGATAGATGGATACTTTGCTTTCTACAAAAGCTCATTAAATAAATAAGTAAATACACACACAAACCACTTTGATCTGAACCCACTACAAAATAACTAAATAACAAGAAAATTAAAAAGAAAAAACACATCTGACTTGGCAGTCCTAGTCCCTGTGAGGCGATATACAGATGTATTGTTGTCGGTATAAAGGAGCCCCCATAGAGTTTTGTGACGCACCTCTTATGGGTAATTCATTGGCTGAAAGTCCTCAGTGTTTATGTGTCACAGAGAAGACATGCAACGTTGTTCATAAAGCCACTCAGTTGTGTCTTCATTCTCTCCTCCTCTATGACTTCCAAGGGGTCTAGAGTGTGTGCCATAACTGAGCCTACCCTTGTTATTACCTTGTAGATTTGGTGGGCTCTCGTGAAGTGACGTTATTAGCACAGAATACCACACTGCTCGTCACAGAGTTATAGAAGATGTGATGGACGTTACTTCCCACATTAAACAAACACAGTCTCCTAAGAATAAAAAGCCTGCTGTGCCCTTTGGTCTTCAGTTCCTCTGTGTTATGAGATCTCTCCAACGTCTCATTAATGTGGACCCCCAAGTACTTGTAAGAGTGGACCACCTCTACATCCACTCCTTGAATAGTGACCAGACATTGAGGCTCTTTGGTACAGCTAGAGACAATGAGCAGCTTCTTAGTTTTTCTGATGTTATGTTACAGACAAGATACACACAAGAATGACAACAATTACAACTAATTTTAAAACAAATCAATAAACCAACACACACACAACTTAGCTGCATTTCCAAATTGTCACACTATAGTTAGACAGAAGCTGTATCTGTAATGTTATACTGAATCATGAAAGCTTTGGCATTTCCTAAAGATTGTAATCCTGCCTTTTGTATGAATGTGGAATTGTATACCTTGCCTTGCTTTAGAAAGATGGTATGAAGTTATTTATAAAGTTTATGCTACAGTAGCTCAGGTGCTTTCCATACTGTGTATTACAAGACATTTCTCTTAACCCTTACCTGGACTTTAGGATTATTTGCTACCTTACAACCAACACTGAACTACAGAAAAGAGCATGCAAGAAATGGATGGACTGACAGATATTTACTGAACGTGGTGTACGCTTCTCTCTTTGTTCTCTGCTTCAAGCGTAACACATGTTTGCATGCACAACTATAGATGGGCCAGATACATTTACTCGTCAAATTTCATATGCCAGCCACTTGAACCCTGCATTAAAGTATTGGACACAAAGAGCCGTTTTCCATCACTATCAGATGTACTATTATTCTGCAAGGAAGTATGGCATTTATGTGCAAAGTATTTGCATAGTTCAAATTGCAAATTATGTAGTTAGTAATTTTCTATTAAAAACTGTGTAGCAGTGCTATGAAATATCAAATGAAAAAACTGCACGTTATTTGAAGTGCAACCAGTAGTTCAATTTTTGTTAGAAGTTATCTGAATAGTATTTCACTTTTCTTTTTTTAAACAGAATGTTTTTTGGTGTAGTATTTAATGGAAGTTGTTACATGGTGTAGACTCCCCAGAGGACAGTTGGGCATCCTGCCCGGGATGGAGGTAGAGTCGTTACCTGGCTGGGATGCCATAATGGAAGGATGGACTAAATAGAGGCAATACCCGGTCAGGACCACTTATGATCCCCATCCTGGGTGGGAAGCCCATAGAGTACAAGAACTGGAAGGAGAGCATGGCAGGGAGCAGTTCATCCCCACTTTAATAGATGACAGTGACCCTCATGTAGAGTCTCATTTTGGACAACTGCAGGGCTGCATGGGAGTTGGAGTCTGGAGGAGCAGCCCTGTAGGGAACCCTGGCAGATGACAGGGGGCACTGCCAAGGGAGAATCTCCCTGGCTTCTTCATTACTCAGAAGTGCTTCCAATTGGCTACATCATGTCACCAGAAGTACTCCTGGGTCCTCAATAAAAGAGACAGCACTGTCTTGTCCAGGCAAGTAGGAGTTGGGAGCAGAGATGGGCAACACTCAACTGGAGGAGTAGCAGAGTGGTGGACAGAGAAGGCGGAAGAAAGAAGAAGAAGAAGAAACAGAGCGTTTAATTTTTTATTCAAGGTATTTTGTAATACGTACCCCTTTGATTTGAACCCAGGACTGTGTTTGTGCATTCGTGCTTGGGGTTTGGGCCTCTCTAATGCCTACTAGCCTTCACAATGGCTTTTTTTTCTTGCAGGATTTAAAAATAATAATAATAATAATGTCTGTATTTTTAATAACTCTCAGACCATACAAGTTGACTCAAATCTCTTTTGGTCAGATTTTTTATTTTCATGTCTGATATTTGAAAGATGAAAAAAAATATCACCATAATGCAAAAAATATAATTATTTTCATTCTGTCCACCATTAAAAACATTTAATGGTAATGCACATTTCTAGAATGGCCTGAGTCATTGGTGAGCTGCTACTTTTTGGGGCCTATACAGTAAAAAGAGTTCACTTCATTATAAGTTTTAACATGTTATTGAAATTGAAAATTGAATCCCAGGGAAATTAATTTGTCTTTTTTTGACACAACATGAAAAGATGTTTAATGTCAAAATGAAACAGATCTCTACAAAGTGGTCTTAATTAATGACAAATGTTAAACTCAAATAATTGATCACATAAGCATTCACTCCCCTTAGTATGACACATAGAATTGGTGTAGCCCACTGGTTTCAAAAGTCCTGACCCACACAATGAAGACAAAATAACACAACAAGCAACTCCACAAAAAGCACAAGTCAGGAGATGGAAACAAGTAAATCTCCAAATCACTGAATAGCCTGTTATATCAATCATAAAGAAACAGAAAGAGTATGTCAGAGATGGAACTGTGAATTGCAACCAAGAAACCTTGGAGAACTCTGATGGTGACACAAACTACAGAGGATGACATTGGAGAGACTGAGCAGACACCAACTGTTTTCCGGGTGCTTCACCAAGTCATGGCTTTATGGGGGAGTGGCAAAGAGAAATAAACCACAGGACATCTCAGCAAATGGCACATGGGAGACTCTCAAGTCAGCAGGAAGAAGGTTCTGTAGTCTAATAAGAGCTATTTGATCCCCAGACTAAACAGTAAACTTTACTGCAAGTCAAGTCCAGTTGGGGAGCAGGCACTGGTACAGGTGTTGCCGCACCCACCACATGACGAAACAGCTTGGGATCCCGGTTGGCAACCCCCCAGGTAGACACGCGGTCCAACCCCACCCTGCGGAAATGACCCTCTATCTGCCGGAGCCAGGTGTTACGTGGGTGGCCCCTGGGCCTGGTCCAGCTACTCAGATCCCCAACAATGAGAAGGATCACCCTCGGGTAATCACGCCACATGGCTGTAATGGCGTAACTGACACTTCCTCACAATGCAGGTAATGTGCCTCATTTGGGACTCCATGAGCAACACAAAGTCAAACCAATGGTACCCAAGGATTCTCCAGAGAGACACAAATGAAGGAGTCCAATCTTCATCTCAGGTCACTGTATAACATCCATGTCTCACAAACAGGGAGCGCCAGGACCCTAAAGACTTGGACCTTCGTCCTTTTGCATAGATATCGGGAGCGCCACACACCCCTTTCCAGTGACCTCGTGATCCCCCCAACCCCATGATCTCCCAATCCGTCTACTGACTTCATAGGAAGAGTCACCAGAGACATGAATGTCGCTGCCAAGGTAAGTAAGCCTCTCGACAAGGTCAACACTCTCTCCGCAGACAGACACACTGCTGATGGCTGTGCTCAAGAGGTCATTAAAGGCCTGATCTTTGGTTTTTATCAGGACACTCAGAATCCTCGCTCAGTCTCTCAAGAGCCCCGATCAGAGCCTCCATTGACTCCATGAAGATCACAGCATCGTCAGCAAAGTCAAGATCAGTGAATTTCTCTACACCAACAGATGCCCCCCAACTGCTGGACTCCACGACCCTGCCTACCTCCCAGTCTATGCAAGCACTGAACTTTACTGCACATTATCAAAAACACACCATCCCCACCATGAGCATCAAGTTGTGGGTATGCTTCTCTGCAGCAGACCCTGAGGGGCCTTTGTGAGAGCAGAGGATGAAAGGAATGCAGTGAAATATTGGTGGAATTCTGGAGGACAGCCTTATGCCATCTACAAGAAACTACCTTCAGAGAAAATGTGTTTTTCAGCAAGACATAAACACAAAACTACACAGGAATAGCTTTGAAACAATAATGTGAATGTCTTGAGTGGCCAAGTAAGAGTCCAGATGTCAATCCAATTGAGAATTTGTGGCTGGACATGACATGAACAAAGTCTGTTCACTTGCAATCAACAGGACACTGGATAGAGAAAGAGCTCTGAGGACACTGATTCAAAGCTATTAAGGCGGCCATCTACTAAATACTGAATTGAAGGGGTGAGTATTTACACCATCAGTTATTTTATGTTTTATATTGGTCATTAATTTAGACCCCTGATTGTATTCACTTTGACATTAGAGCATCTTTTTCTGTTAGATTAACCAGATTAACTCCATTGTGACTTTATTATGTTGCAAAACTTCCATGCTGGTGAATATTTTTATAGGCACTGCATGTGTTTGTCTAACATGAATAGAAGACATGCAGCTTTTACAACTAAATTAAATTACAAAATGAAGTATTAAGTATTATTTTGGTTATACCAGCCCATGGAAGGTAGACTGTGACAAGCAAAGAAATTGTCAGTTTTGACTGCACTGATGGGTGATGTAGGTAAACAGGCGTCCTGGCCGATTTGGTTGGTATTTCCTTACCTGACCTGGAGAATAATATAATAAATGGGCAGTAGGAGACCCCCTCACAGGGCCATGTGTTCAGTTGGTATGCTGGGTGGCAGTGCCCCATTTTTTCACCCACACGGCTGTATGTAGTTCAAATGGGAAGCTCTGTTGGAATCTTTGGAAGGAGCTGCCTGGAGGGAGGATCTCTGATGCTGCAGAGGTTCTATCCAGCCTGGAAGGGCTTCCCATATTCAATACTGTTGTATGTGGAGTTTTCTGGGGTCAGGCATGAAAAGGAGATCCTACCCTTCATTCTGATTAGTCAGGAGAGGAGAGAAAATGAGAGGAGAGAGAGAGAAAGAAAAAAAATACTTGACAGGTACAGTATGTGTTATGTGTTGATGGACAAGCACAGGTTAAAAACTTCCAACTTACAGACAACTCATAGACTCCCATAAAGTCTGTTATATTAAAAGTTTGAAGAAGGCTGTGTATAAACGGGCACAGACAGCTGCAGAAGGCAGTCACACACAGACGATGTGCACTATATAATACAATACAGTTTATTTTTGTATAGCCCAAAATCACACAAGAAGTGCCACAATGGGCTTTAACAGGCCCTGCCTCTTGACAGCCCCCCAGCCTTGACTCTCTAAGAAGACAAAGAAATCTCCCAAAAAACACTTGTAGGGGAAAAAATGGAAGAAACCTTAGGAAAGGCAATTCAAACAGAGACCCCTTTCCAGGTAGGTTGGGCGTGCAGTGGGTGTCAAAAAGAAGGGGGTCAATACATTACAGTACAGTACAATACACAGAACAGAACAAATCCTCAATACAGTAAAAAAATTAAAAATTTACAAGTATGGAGCAGAATTTAACAGTAGATGATATCCCATAATATGATTTGGATTTGTTTACAGTCCTGGAGACCTCAGCCATCAAGCTGCCTCCCCAATTTGTCCATTCCACAGCTGAGTCAGTGCTCGGCCAGCCAATCTGATGAAAGGACCCCTCTTTCCCACGATTCCTGCGATCCTCCATCACGGATGACTTTACCTTAGGCAGGCAAAACAACTTGACAGCTGGGCCATGGCACCAAGTGCCACATTTGAGTACCAAGAAGAGAAACAGAATAGGTGAGGGTTAGCAACAAATTCTAACTATCATGTTACTTATGTTTTAGTGCTAATGACTAACAACAGAGATGCAGTCTGTACAGTTAATCAGCAGCTCTAGTCAGGATATGCTAAACTGAAGTAGTGAGTCTTCAGCCGGGATTTAAAAGCTGAGACCGAGGGGGCATCTCTTATAGTAGCAGGCAGACCACTCCACAGTTTAGGGGCCCTGTAACTAAAAGCTCGAGCCCCCACTGTTATTTTATTAATCCTTGGAATCATAAGCAGACCGGCGGCGTTTACAACCTGTGTTAGTGCTGATTCTGTACTTTGACCAGTGCGGAAACCAGACTGGAATTTCCCAAATAAATTGTAATGCATACGGTGTAACTGAAGCTGATTGGCGACTACTTTTTCTAGTATTTCAGAGAAAAAGGGTAAATTTAAATTAGGCCTATAATTATTAAGTATGTGTTGTGGCAGGAGGCTGGGGTCAGACCCAGCCGGGACGCCTGGAAGGACCAGGAGGCAGTTTATGCGCCCCCCGGGCCATGAGGGGGCAACTGCCCTGGATAGTAAGGGGATCATAGGGAAGGAGCAGGGAGGCTCAAACCCATGGGGGCCCATGGCTACTGCCAAGGGGTGCTCCAAGCCTCATTAACCCCGGGAGATCTGCTCTTCAGCCACACCTGGGAGGGTGGAGGAAGGACCTTCCAGGAACACCTTAGGCGCTTATGCGGAATTTCCTCCACACCAGGAAGTGGCTCCAGAAGAACGTCAGCGAGCACCGGGAGTACATCCCGGTGGCTATTAAAGGGGCCTCCTTCCTACAGTCGGGGAGTGAGAGTTGGGAGCTGGAAGAGGATGAAGCTCCAGCGAGAGGAAGAAAGGCAGCCCATGGACATTCAAAGGCCCGTGTTAGGGTGAATGGTGCGGGAGCACTGTGTGCTGTGTGGGACTGTGGTGAACACTGTAAATAGTGTAAATTAATTGTGTGTGGTGGACTTAAGACGGTGTCTGTCTGTCTGTGGTCGGGATAGCTTTCGCAGTGTGGGTCTAGGTCTAAGTAATAGTTTAATGACTGACACTTTTAGTGCATCAGGTAATGTGCCATGCAATAATGAACTGTTGATAATGTTTATAATAGGCGCTGCAAGAACATCCATTGCACTTTTTACTAGTTTTGTTGGCACTGGATCTAGGGAACAAGTTGTGGGTTTCATTTTAGAAATGAAAGTTAAGACTTCCTGCTCAGTTACAGGATTAAAATTACTAAAGTGCTGAATGCAATGTGAGACAGGGTCTGCTAAGCTAGTATTTGGTTTGTACTGTGATGCTGAGATCTGGGATCATATATTGTTAATTTTCTCATTGAAGAAGTTCATAAAGTTTGTACTGCTAATATCTGTTGGTATTTTGACCTGTAGATCAGAATTCCCATTTGTTATTTTAGCCACTGTTCTAAACAGTATCTGAGGATTTTTATTGTTGCTCTCTATTAATGTAGAATAGTATTCTGAGCGAGCTTTAAAGAGAGCTTTTTTTATATTTTTGAACACTCTCTGTCCATGCAGTTTGAAAAACATGTAGCTTTGTTGTTCTCCATCTGCGCTCCAGTTTTCAACACTCTAATTTAAGAGCTCGAGTGTTTTCATTAAACCAGGGAGAGTTTCTATGTGCTTTGATCACTTTTGTTTTACGGGGAGCCACTGTGTCCAGAGCATCTCTCAAGGTCACATTATAATGTGATGTTAACTGATCTAAATGGTTTTCCACAATTACACTCGACTTACTCAAAGTATCTAGAGAAAAGCCAAGCAAAATGACACCTTTTATTGGCTAACTAAAAAGATGTCGCACTGTCTTTGTTTTAATCTGGGAGTGTTTTGGCAAGGGCAGGACTAAATCAAATGTAATTAAGTAGTGATCAGAAATAACTTCATTTAATGGAGTAATGTTTAAATTTTGAATTTTAACTTTGTAAGTTATAATTAAATCTAATGTGTGGTTATGATTATGAGTTGGACCTTTGACAATCTGACAAAATCCTACTGAATTTAACAAATAAGTAAAACATTTGCTAAAAGTGTCAGTTTCCACATCAATGTGTACATTAATATCCCCCGTCAGTACTACGTGATCATAATTTATAGCCAAGTCAGATAAAAGGTTGCTAAATTCAGTCATGAACAATGAATATGGCCCTGGTGGTCTGTAGACTAGCACTATAATTGTGTTGGAATCTGTTTTAATATTTAAAATGAATGCCTCAAAGGATGTAAAGTTTCCTAAATTTTTAGACGTGATTTGCATTTTGTTACAATGAATTATTCCAAGTCCTCCTCCTCGACCAGAATCTCTAGATTTATGAAGGAACGAGTAGCCATCTGGTGACGCCTCAGCTAGGGGGACAGTGTCACATTTACTAAGCCAGATTTCAGTGAGAAGACACAGATCAGATTTTGTACTTAATATAATATCATTTTCCAAAACAGCTTTAGTGCCAAGAGAGCGAATGTTCAATAAGCAGCATTTAAAACTGCATGGTTCTTTCTGAACTGCTGATATATTTTTTGTTTTAATTTGAAGTAAATTTCTATTACAGATGCCCCTGGTGGAGGGTCTGGTTTTATCCCTTGCTCTAATTATACACCTAATTTTTTGGTTATCAATTAATTTAAGGTTTGCGTCAAGACTAAATTTACTGGATGCCCCAAGACAAGGATTATGGGTAACAGCTTCAGGACAATAACAGGTGGGATAAACAACAACCTGTGATTTAAGATCACATGACTGCGGCCTGGATGGTGCTCTAATCAGTCAGCCAGGCAGTTTTGCTGCCATATTTTGGGATAATACATAAGATCCCCTCCAGTTAGGATGAAGACCATCTCTTTTGAAAAATCCAGGCCTTTCCCAAAAATCATCCCAGTTGTTCACAAACGCTATGCTTTTGTTTGCACACCAGGTTTCTAGCCAGCAGTGAAGGGAACGCAATCTGCTATAAATCACAATCCCTCTATGTAATCTTGGTAAGGGGCCAGATACAACTAAATTCTGACATTTTCTTTTAGCTGTGGTGCATAGAGAGATGACGTTCCTCTTTAATATCTCAGATTGCTGTAAATAAATATCATTGGTGCCGACATTCAGCAATAAGATAGATACTTCATCATCGGCGACACGGTCCAATGCGGCCTCTATGTCTGAAATCATGGCCCCTGCGAGGCACTTAACATTAACTGCTGGTATTTGGAATTCTAACATTCCGCACTATGGAATCGCCAATTATGAGCACTTTCTTATTCTCAGTTTCCACAGGCGCGCTGCGGAGTGCTGAGAATCTGTTCTGGGTCCGAATTGGTGACCTGGGTGCCAAGGGACTAAATTTTGGCTTCTTAGACCCCCATCTTACTGTTACCCACTCGCCATGTGGCTGAATTGGTGCTGCTGACTTTGGCCGTGCACTGACTACAGTGGGGCCAGGAGAGACTGAAGCCGAATCAGAAGTAGCCAAATTGTCTAAACAAACCGAGTCGATCCAATTTTCGGTTTACATAATTGCTATCAGGTTCCTAACGCGGTCCTCCAATTTGTGTATTTTCCCGACCAACTCTAAATTAACTAAACACTTTTGTCAGGTGAAGCTGTCTACAATGTCGGCCGGAAAACCTGAACTGTACATGCTGCAGGACACACAACATATAAACGTGCCCTCAACGGGCAGAGAGCAGATAGAACTTATGTTTAGTGCTGATATCATCTTCTTCGTTTTTTAACTTCTGTGCTTTTAGTGCTTTTCGCATTCAGCTGAATCACTAAGAGACCGTTGGCTTTAAGTTTCCACCACCTGGTGAGCAATCGACTTGGATTTCAAACTGCCGGTTATTTCTCCTGGTCAGGTGTCTGCTTTACTTCAGTTGAATGTACTGAGGTGTTTGTGAAGGGCTACATGCCTGTGGGAGATGATGCTGCTCTGTGCTTACGCTCTGCCCTGTTCATAGTTCATGCGTTCAGTGCATGACGCTCTGCAGCTGCACAATCTCCCCAAATTTTTTTTCTTTGCCTTTGCATATCCAACTCACAGATAATTCCATTTTTGCCTGTTCAGATATTCATTTTTGCCCAGGATGTGGGGGATTTCTCACTATGTCGTTTTGCATATTTGGCTAATGCTGTGTGCTTTTAGTGTTGGGTTTTGTAGGTGCAATAGTTTTAAGTCAGAACATGTTAACACTCAGTTAAGTGTATTTGCATAGTAAACATACAATAGACACTAAGGCAGATATTTGAATATGTTGAGCTGTGTGCTTCTGTGGTCTTTCAGACTTGCAAATTCACTCTATGCAGTATGAACAAGATCAGAACATACCTGACAGATCATGCAGCACAACTCCTGCTCCACGATTTGGTCTTATCACGAATGAACTACTGCATCTCTCTACTGGCAGGAGTTGCCTGCATGTGTCACTAAGCCATTGCTTAGAAAATAAATGTGATGTGAGTGAGACAACAGAAGACCAACTAAGTCAGGGCCTCAAACTCCAACCAGTTGCTTAATAATGCAACGACTCTCATTGTTAATTAAACTCATTCTTCAGTTCCTTGGCTTGTTGCTGCTTTCATTGTCCATTAGCAGACATTTCCGAAATTGTTGATTTTCTCTTTTCTAAGAGCTCTGGTCAAATGTTTAGTGGACCTGAGCAGATCAACATTCCTGAGACCTTCATCTTTCTTTATTTTCTGATATTGTAAGATGGGCACAGTGTGCTGGTCCTGTTTTGGCTCATTTTGTATCTCATTATTGTTTGACTGCTAATTAAGGAAAAAGAAACAATTAAGGGGTGTGAGTCTTCAAGAGCAAGTCAATTAAAATGAATTCAAAAGAAGTTAATTAGCAGCACAAACAGGTGACTAATTTAGAAAAGGGTTAGAATGAAAACCTGCAGCCACTGCGGCCATCCAGGACCGGTGTTTGAGACCCCTGATCTAAACTGTTGACTCCCTCAATGTGTTTAACAAATGTTCAAAGACTCTCTTGTTTGGTGAATTTTTGTCTAACTGATATTAGCTGTTAGGTTTTTGTAATCTAGACATTGTAATCTGTCTGTATTTTGCTCGGAACTCTTCTGTTCAGTTTTATTACCTGGGGCCTCATGTATAAACAGTGCATATGCACAAAAAAAGTTACGTTCTCCCGTTTCCACACTCACATCATGGTGTATAAAACCTAAAATTGGCGTAAAGCCACACACATTTTCATGGTAGCTCAAACCCTAGCATACACAAGTTCTCCGCTCGGTTTTGCAGACTGGCGGCACTCAGCGTCAAAGCAGTGCTACTGTTCCTGTGTGGTTTCCCTTTCTTTTCTTAGACCCACATTCCTGACGTGGCTTTATAAATACACTGAAATTAACCGCATATTGTTTATTAGTTTAATGCATCTGATTATAATTAACCAGTAACAATATAATGGTCCACAGAATGGCCAAACTATTCTAAATACCATAACTGCTTTAGCGTTGTTACTCTCACTGCACCTTCTTCTTCTTCTTCTGTCAGCTGCTCCCGTTAAGGGTTGCCACAGCAGATCATCTTTTTCCATATTACTCTCACTGCACCACTCGGAGTATTTATATCACTGTATCTGAGTGTGAATCACAGATCTATAGCTGATTAGAAAGAGAATTATCGGTATACAGCATCAAGCACACGCTTCCTCAGCCATGTGCTATTTGAACTGCTCTCATACGGCAAACGTTTCAGAGCCTTTCCTGTACGAACCTCATGGTTCAGAAAGATTTTCATCCCAAGAACTCTAAACACACTCAATCAGTTCATCAAGTTCTCCTTGTAGAACTGGTTGTACTTATAAGTACAATCACCTCACTGTAAACTTGCACTACGGTTATAATATTGCACAACCTGAGCCACTTTATAAAGCGCGTATTTACATATGATGACGATATCATTTTAAGATGATTTAAGTGACACATTGCAGCAAAACATGTTTATTACACTATACAGATAAAATGTTAACATCATTTAAATAAACTATATTGTTAATAATTAAACATGTGAGGACACGGTGTCACATCTGTAGCGACGAGCTGGCGCCCATTCAGGAATTGCTCCTGCCTCACACAGTATGCTTGCTGGGGCTGGCACAACACTGGAAGGATAGATGGATAAAATAATTAAACATGTACTACGAAGATATTTCAATGTTCCTTAAAAGTTTTGAAGAATCGGTGTTCTAAGCTTACAGATGGCTCAACGTCTATTACAGAGCTGATTGTGTGGCGATTGGGTATTTGGAGAAAGAAAAGGAAGGACAGGAATAGGGGGTTAGTACGTTTGGGGGAGACAGGACTGCTGCAATAAAGTATTTCATCGAAGGTCACACACACCGCAGCAAGCATCTTGCGTGAAGCAGGAACAATCTCTGGACAGGGCACCAGTTCGTCACTATCACTGCGCCACCATGTTCCCATTTTTAATACATACTTTAACTCCTATCATCATGAAAATGATATCAAGTATACATCTCAGTATTTTAATTATTCAGAGAGCTGTAATATCACGAATGTAATGGATTTTGTGTCCTGTCAGCGGAAGAGAAAGCCCATTTAAGAAGCACATTGTGATTCACACACATAGAGCACATAGAAGATCAAATACAAAACAAAGCATTTAACGTGCTACTTTAGTTACGATGGGATTTGAGAAACTAGTAAATTAAACAATTTAAAGATGAAGTTTATGATATTCTACTTGACAAAATAAACTATGTGATTAAAGTGAAAATTTTGAGATTAAAGTTTACATTTTGAGCTTTTTTCCCCATTGTGTACCTATTTTTTTTGTCTCTGTACCCTAATAAGCTTCCATATGACACTCATACGGTGGGCTATGACTCGTCTTTTCACGGCGACTTTGATATGTGACAACTTCTTTTTTATTTCAGGCACTGTGTGACTTTGTGAACTTGAGCTTTCGAGTTTCTCCAACACTCTATGTCACTCGATCAGCTTCCTTTTCTTGTTGATACCACTGTTTAAACCAACAAATAGTACGTTTTTCCTTGCCTCCACTCGGTATTTGCTGAAATTTTTCTATTTTCCATGTGTGTTTGCCATCATTTAAAAGGCGCTATATAAATAAAATGTATTATTATTATTATTATTGTCTTTTCACAGAATGCTGAGCTTAAGGGCTATTTATATTGATTTGCATATTCGAAGAGGCTTAATTCTGGGAGGAGTTTGGGGCGGGACAGCAGGCGCGTGCATGTGCGTTACTTTTCACGCTGACCAGGATATATGGAGTGGAAGAACATGGAAATTGGCGATTGCACAGATTTATGCATATGAATTTTTTTGTGTGTTCGCACATTTCTGCTTTTGTCCTTACACCATGTTTTAGTGTGAATTCTGCGCACGGCGTTATGCATGAGGCCCCTTGTCTTGTAACGCTTGTTCCCAAGCAATCTCCCATTTACTTGATTATGTTATCACACCTTTTTGGTAAGTGACTTTGGTTAAAAATGCCTGCTAAGCAAATAAATGTAAATTCCTGTTATAATCTGAAATAAAAGCATGTTCACTGGCTTCTTTCATTCTGACTCCACCTTGATTGTGTTTGACTTCTAGTTTTAGTTACTGTTTCATTCTTTTTCATAAAGCCTCATCTTTTAAGCTAGATTCTCATTCTGATCTTCTGGTTGTCAGTATCCACAGCTGATTTCAGTAACTGTCCTTCACTTTGGGTAAGCATTCATGTGATTTTGATTTCCTTTAGCCAGACAAAATAACCTTTTCTTTTCCTGCTGACTGGTGCATTGATTTAAGAGTAAGTTGTCTTCTGTCAAAGGATCATCTTTGTTACTGTGTGCCCCCCTCTTCCTTAAAAGGAGCATCAATGGCCTTTCAAGTCCAAATAACCAAAACAAAAGTGTAAAACCTCCAGTCCATCATAAGAATAAAGGTCCGAATAGGATAACCCAGAGAGGCGTCAGTTTTAAAGGAAGGCACCAGGGCTTGCAGATTTTAAATGAGATTACTGCCAGGTGGTTTAACTGCATTTTTAGTGGATTTTTTCATTTATGGGATTTTAAACCTGCACAAGTTCACTGACGTTTATGGATTATTTATTTATGGAAGACTTTTGGAGCACTGCACCTTTTTGAACACTGTTTTGATTTGTTTCTTTTGATAAAAGCACTTGAGTACTTTTCACCATCCCCTTGCTTCAACAGAACATTAGAACTATCTAGATGAGAACAGGCCATTCAGCCCAATGAAGTTCTGCAGTCCTGTCCACTTAAACATCAAGTCGAGTTTTGAAAGTCCCTAACGTCTTACTGTCTACCACACTACTTGGTAGCTTATTCCAAGTGCCTATCATTCTTTGTGTTAAGAAAAATTTCCTAATGTTTGTGTGAAATTTACCATTAACAAGTGTCTAACTGTGTCCCCGTTTTCTTGATGAACTAATTTTAAATTAACAGTCTCGATCCACTGGACTAATTCACTTCATAATTTTAAACACTTCAGTCATGCACCTTTTAATTTTCTTTTGCTTAAACTGTAAAGGCTCAGCTCTTTTAATCTTTCTGCATAACTCATCCCCTGTAGCCCTGAATCAGCCCAGTCGCTCTTCTCTGGACCTTTTCTAGTGCTGTTTTGTCCTTTTTGTAGCCTGGAGACCAAATCTGCACACAGTACTCAAGATGAGGCCTCACCAGTGTGTTATAAAGCATGAGCAGAACCTCCTGTGACTTGTACTCCACACATCAAGGCGCTATATAACCTGACATTCTGTTAGCCTTCTTAATGGCATCTGAACACTGTCGGGAAGTCGATAGCTTAGAGTCCACTACGACTCCTAAATCCTTCTCATAAGGTGGACTCTCGATTTTCAGACTGCCCATTGTGTATTCAAACCTAACATTTTTACTTCCTATGTGTAATTCTTTAAATTTACTGACATTAAATTTCATCTGTCACAAATCTTCCCAAGCCTGTCTGCTACCCAAGTCCCTCTGTAATGATATAACGGATTCCAAATTATCTACTAATCCACCTATCTTGGTATCACCTGCAAACTTAACCAGCTTGTTACTTATATTCCTATCTAAATCATTTATAGATATTAAAAATAGCAGCGGCCCTAGCACTGCCCCCTGTGGAACACCACTCTTAACATCACCCAGTTCTGATGAGGTTCCTCGCACCATCACCCTCTGCTTCCTGTGTCAATTCTGCACCCATCTAAAAACATCACCCAGAACTCCCACCTCTTTTAGTTAAGATGCCCAACCTCTCATGTGGCACCTTATCAAATTCTTTCTGAAAGTCCAGATAAATAATCTCATCTGCTCCACTTTGATCGTATCCTTTTGTTGCCTCCTCATAGAATTCCAGCATGTTAGTTAAACACGACCTCCATGTATGTTTAGTCCTCATCTGCCATGCTCATCTGGTTACATTATCAATGGTGTTGGGTTTAAGAGGCTTTCAAAAATGAAGTGGGAGCATGAAGCCAACCTGCACCATCACATTCCTAGGTGTAAACCTGTGCGCTGTCATGTTCATTTTGTGAGTGGATCCCCAAGAGGCAAGGCCATCTTGACCTTATCATTAATCTCCTTGACGTTAACCCCCAGAGTACTACTCGGGCTCGGAATTTGATGTAATTATGGTTAAACCCGAGTCTGAGTCGGGGTGAGGTGTAATGACCTGCTTTACAGTGTGTGAAAGAATTGAAAAGGGCACAGAAAAAGGTTTGGGGGCAGCCTCCCATATATTGGAAATAGGCTGCCGTAAATGAAGGCTGTGGTTCAATATTGAACAGACTTCAGCCCAAAACAAGAACAAACAGACAGGCAAACTTGGAGGCTTTAAAGTCAGGCAGGGGAAGTGATGTCATCGGGGCAGGGACCAGAAGTGACATCCTTGGGGTCAGAACCGGAAGTGATGTATTCTTGGTGGTGGGTGTGAATTGGGGTGGAGGAGGTCAGATTACCTGAAGTAATGTCATCAGTCCCAGAACTGGAAGTGACATCATTGGGCCTGGTGTTTCCTTTTAGGGGGCGATATAGCTCCCTAGTTGGAATAAGTTCTTTTGAAATTGTGGCGTTTTAAGTAACCTATATAGATATGATATAAAAGGTGATATCCCTCCCATAGTGATATCGCGGTAAAAATCACATAAGAGAAAATAACTTGGGCGGCACGGTGGCGCAGTTGTAGCGCTGCTACCTCGCAGTTAGGAGACCCGGGTTCGCCTCCCGGGTCCTCCCTAGCGTGGAGTTTGCATGTTCTCCCCGTGTCAGTGTGGGTTTCCTCCGGGCGCTCCGGTTTCCTCCCACAGTCCAAAGACATGCAGGTTAGGTGGATTGGCGATTCTAAATTGGCCCTAGTGTGTGCTTGGTGTGTGGGTGTGTTTGTGTGTGTCCTGCGGTGGGTTAGCACCCTGCCCAGGATTGGTTCCTGCCTTGTGCCCTGTGTTGGCTGGGATTGGCTCCAGCAGACCCCCGTGACCCTGTGTTCGGATTCAGAGGGTTGGAAAATGGATGGATGGATGGAAAATAACTTAGCTTTCTTTACTGACGATTTACGCGGCATTACAGACGGGAAGCCTATGGCAAACTTTATCAAGGTGGGATCTTGATCTATATAGTCTGCCATCTTTCGTCGCTGCGCTGAAAGGATTTTGAGGACGGATGACATAATCTTCCATCCATTGGCTTCGAAGTGTTTGGCTGCAGTCCAGGCCTTATATACTGTCTTCTCCATGTGTAGGTGTTACATGAAGCTTGTTATGATATTGAGATTAATGTCACTATATCTGTTTAGACTCTTTTTCTGTGTGCATGCAGAGCTAAGCTAGATTTAGCACAGAGTGTCAGCATTCAGAATTGCTGTGTTGTCAGCCTGAAAGAGAACTGTGTGTTATTTGAACCTACTGTCTGATGTCAGCACAAAATCTTCTCTCCTTGTTTGGAAATGGGCTATGTGCCATCTGGGGGCTTGCACGTGGAGAAAGCAGTATAAAACATTCTGGAGGATTGCCAGCCATTGAGAAACTCGACGGCCGGACTGGAGACAACATCGATTTGGTCCGAGAAAAACTTCCTGCATTGTGGCGATGACTGCAAACTCCATACGCAAGGCCCTCACTCTTGGACTGAGTACTGCGGTATGTTTCTCCCGTTATTTATGCAGCGTAAGCCGATATTAAACAAAGCTAAGTTCATCCGCGTGTCTCATGTAATCTTGTAAACTGTCATATTGCATGCTGGGGGGGGGGGGGGGAAATAACACCTTTTTAATTTATAATTAATTAAAGTCAGTGTTAATTAAAACGCCGCAATTTAAAATAACATATTTCCGAGGAGCTAAAACCTCATATCGGACAACAGTTGGCCCTTCCTTGGTTTCCAAACAAGGAATGGAAAGGATTCAATTTCATCTCTAACATACAGGAATAGTACAATGCCTATTTTCGGAGTTGTCCCCTTCATTCTCCAAATGCTAGACTAGCAGTTTCTAGATTCTGACAGCCCCTGTGTGTTAACTTTGGCCTGCACATGTGAGTGAATTTATAAAATAATTTCTTGTACAGAGCACAGTGACATTAAACTTACATTCTTGTTACACGTGGAAACGGAAGTGACGTCATCGAATCCAGGTGAAATTTCCCATGATCAGTCTGCTGATGAAAAAGAGAAAGGATCAGTGCACCCTGCAATCCCCTGGTCTGGCGTAGAGTTACCTTCATTTGAGCCCTTTAGCTGCCTCCCATGCGCACATGTGTGACAATGTGTTAAGCCTGAAAAACTCTGGGGACATTACCCTCCTGCCATTGTGTGGATGAAGTAACATCATTTTGCAAACAGTCATGAATATTTCTATGTATTTTGCCACTGTCAGAAATGTTTATGAGTGGGGCAGAGCTTCAGTGAACAAACACAGTGGTGGGTAAATGAGAAGCTGTAAAGCAAGTTTTAGAACAAACTAAAGCTGAATCATTAGCTGAGTCAAATGAAAGTTACCGTATACACTCACGTTTAAGTTCTCCCATGGATTAGTCTGGGCTTGATTTTACCGTATAATTTGTGGTGTTTTATAATGTCGGTCATATAAATCGAATGCAGAAAACTCATGCCATTGGTCCAAGAGATTATGATATGCTAACGCCCACTTGAGAGAGTAACCAAGGAGTACACAGCCTTTTTATTTCTATGTATTGTGCTTTCATGACCACACGGTAACACCTGAACTATTCCAAAGTGATGTTTGCACTGATTTGTGTTTTTTGTATCTCACACCCTCTTACACGTTTATCATAAGAGCATCCCTTATCTACAATGGAGCTTTCAATCAGAAGAAAATATGAAACTCGTTGAAGTGTTGAAAGAAATTGGTAACTGCGCTGCTGCAACAAAATTCAATGTGTCTGAGAAAGTGGTGCGAGATTGGAGGAGGTAAGAAGATGTAAAAAAATAAATAAGTGTCGTATTTTTGAACGGGCATATAAGTCGGGGTCTGATTTTAGGATTGATTTTTTGGGTTTCAAGACTCGAGTTATATGAAAGTATTTACAGTATGACGATGTGAATTGGTCATCATATGCTGACACGGAGAGTGAAATGGATGTATACAGCACTGTATGACAAAACCGTTGTGATATGCCTGTTGACATCAGTTGTATAATGCTGCAGTGAAGGGCAAGTGGGTGCATGGCAAAAAGACCAAATGATTGCAATCAAGGACAAGAAAAACATTAGCCTCCTAAGCACTGTTCACATTATTGCTACTGTTAATGTTCATATCAGGACAAATGTGAAAACCACAAAGACATGTAATGTGGCAGCCTAATAACAGAAGGAGTGCATTGATCGTGCAGTTCAGCTACTGACATTCTGCCTTCTCATGTGAAATCAGCAGATAGAATATTAAAAGAAAGTGCTCAAATAAACACACTTCTGCTGTCCCATTTGCAGCATCATGCTGTGCATTGGTGACTGTCTCAAAACATGTCACATGAAGGCTGTGCATCAGTACAGCAGTGGACACCAGTAGACTTTCTTTCATCATTTATCTAATCATTTTTCTGTGTTTTAAAAAGCTTCATAAGTGAGGCTAGTGAAAAAAAAGCAAAAGAAATGGAAGAGCAAGGCACAGTGTGAATATGAGGAAAAATGTGGCCTAAACACTAGGAACAAATAGTTATGGTGAAAGGAATATTTATCCAAATTAGATGATGTTACAAGTGGTGTCAATCAGGAATCGGTGCTGCTCTCTTTTTAATATACATAAATAATCTGGACAAGAATATAAAAAACAAGCTGGTCAAGGGTGCAGATGTTACCAAACTAGATGGAAGAGTTGATAATGGAGAATCACCTTAATTATTAGACAGGTTCCTACACAGAATAGAGGCTTGTGCAAACTTGCAGTTCAGCCACTTACCTTGGACCTTGTGTAATACTACAAGGTCTAAAAAAATGGGCAATGTCTACAGCACATTGCAACCTTCACTGCCTCCCTTTGTCTTACAAGATTGAATATCAAATTCTCTTATGAATCTACAAATCTTTAAATGGCCTCGCACCGCACTACATCAGTGACCTTCTCCTGTCCGCCCACTTAGGTCTTCTGATTCTGGCCATCTTGTTGTGCCCCACACTGACCTGCACTCTGTTGGTGACAACAGGACCTTCTGTTATATAACATCCTGACTTTGGAATGATCTCCCGACATTAATGACATCAGCTGAGTCCATTAAAAAACAACTAAAAACTCGTCTGTTCAGGAAGGCGTCCAGCTTAACCTGACATTCTGCCTCCTCTCTCAATCTTCCTCTCTGTCCAGATGTTCAGGATAATTTGTGTGTGTTGTATTACAAATGATGTGATTTGCTCAGGTTTTTCTTTTAGTATTGAATTTAGTATTTTACTCTGGTTTAGTGTCTTTTATTCTATTTAACGCTTTGTGTATCCTGTTCTATTCAGGAAACATTTCAATCCAATGTTACATATACCTGCTGTTTTGGGAAAGGTACTATATAAATGAAATTTATTATTATTATTATTATTATTATTATTATTATTATTATCCATCCAGCTATATCCTAACTGCAGGGTCACGGATTAAATTGCTTCTTTTTCCTGTAGTATTCGCCAGTCTGTGTAAGAACTCGGCAGCACAGTTTTGAACAAACCGGCACTGTGATAACAGATTAGGGGGCACCTGCCAGTAGGGATGTTCCAGTAGTTGATTCAGGATGTCATGAAAGGAGAGACAAGCTTCTCAAGGAATGAGCAAACCACAGGATATGTTATGAAGGTGGAAGTCAGTAAATTTCTTAATGTGGTTTATGTAGGTAGTATGAGAAAGGGAGGAATCAAAAATGAGACCAAGATTCCTAGCAGAAGAAGAAAGCCTGTTGAGATCATCACCGAGGGTGACAGAGAAAAAACTCATTCTCTTGAGCTGAACTTTGATGCCAGTTAGCAGGGCTTTGGTTATATTGCAGTTTAATTGTATTCCATCCAGGTCTTTAATTTGCTGAGAAAGCTCTGATGAACTTTCACTTTTAAATGTGATTAGATCTGAGCATCATCTGCATAGAAATGATAACCCAGGAGTCCAAAGCTATGAATAATATGGCCAACGGAAAGCGTGTAGATGCAGAAGAGCAGAGGGCCAAGAACAGAACCTTAAGGAACGCTTTGCATGACCAGCACTGAGTTGAACCTGCTCTTCTTCCTTATCAGTCAGATAGGACTTGAAGCAATAGAGGGAAGTGCCAGAGATACCCAGCTTGTTCTCCATTCTGGACAGTAGAATGTCATGTCTGACCCGAGTGTGAAATGTTGCACTGAGGTCTAACAGAATTACTATGCTGGTTTGTCCAGAGTCTTCTGCCATAAAAAATCATTGGTTACCCATAGAAGAGCAGTTTCACAGCTGTGATGAGCTCTAACACCAGACTGACAGGGCTCCATCAGTTTATTGCAAATTAAGTAACACACACAACACTCTCATGAACTTTAGAAGATAAAGTATCTGAGAAATGGGATGAAAGTTGTTAAGATTGTCAGCATCAGACTGGAATTTTTTAAGTCAAGGAATGTATTTATTAATGCCAGGATTACGGCATGAAGACAAGTGTGGAGGGGATGGGATATAGTAAATAAGTAGTGGGCCTCATCTCACAGAGCAGGTGATAAATAAATGGTGGTGAAATAGGTGAAAATTTGAAAAAGGATCTGGATGGAGAGAGAAGAGAGAGAAATATAAAAAGATGATGGATTGCATTAGTTATTTATGTTTATAGTTTGATCAACGAAAAAGTGAAGGAATTTTTCAGTCTGCACTAGAAGAGGAGATGGGGCAGATTCAGGTTGAAGTCTTTTATTAACCAATGAGAACAAAGCCCTGAGGTTATCGAGGCCATTCACTTGCAGTTAGAGCCACCCTGTGAGCCCTTTGATGGTCAGAGGAAGCCTAGACATGCACAGTGAAGCCAGTCTTATGTGACATTCTCTCAAAGTGTTGGCCAGCTGCTTTCATAGGTCACAGAGTTGAATTATACCATGGAGCCAAAAGCTTAACAGAGATCTCCATATATGTTAAAGGAGCTCTTTAATGTCATATTTTATCTAATGCTGAAAAAAGGACTAAGTTATAGTGGTCAACAAGACAAACTAATATGGATGGAAAAGAGAAAGAGAGATAAAAATGACAAACAGATCCAAGCAAGAATAGGGTGTGGTAGAAATTTAACATCTTATTAAAGAAAGAAACATCCTCTAACAGGACAATTCAATAATCAGGCAGTATCTTTTAATTACTCCTCAGCAAAATGCCTTGGAGGGAGCATTCAGTCTGTTACAGCAGAGTCAGAATGGTCCGAGAGACTAAGGATAGAGGTTCATCTTATAAACTGTTGAATTCACATACAGTGTCAATCAATGCATACATTTTACTCTGGTTGGTTCATTGGTTTACACTCAAATGACTTATCTTATATATAAACGTCTACTCATGGAAGAATGTGTGTGTGTCTGTCCAGCCCGGAAATGTGAGGTGTAGTCGGGGTAAGGGCTCCGCCTCCATGGAAACAGAAAACTTGCTTAGCCACTAATAACACAAGTGGGGCCAGCACATCAGCTAAATGAAACCTCAAAAGAAAGACAAAGTCTCTTAGCCGCTAACATTGGCAAACAGTATCCCTTTCACTTTTCACCTTGCACATCAGCAAATTGAATCCTCCTAGGAGAAAGATGCCCACAGTAGTTCCTTTCAATTACCTGGCATCTCTACAGTTCAGTTTTTTTTCTGACAATTTCAGTGGTTTCTAGGAGCTCCGGCTTTTTACAGCATGGGTTTACACAGCTAGTAAAAAATAAATGTCTATTATATTATACTAGCTGTGTGAGTCCGTACTGTAAGAAGTTGGAGCTCCTAGAAACCATTGAAATCGTCAGAAAAAAAATTGAAATGCAGAGTCGGTGGTTTCGTTTTGCAGACGTACTCGCCCCCCTGGTCTATTAGCGGCTAAACGAGTTTCTCTCTCGTTCGTCTTGCCGCGGCAGTTTAACTTTGGCGACAAAGTCACTTTCTTTCAGCTTCATGCTGTAGCCTCACACTTCCGGGCTGGACAGAAAGACAGACACACACACTTCCACGCATAGACGTTTATATATAAGATTCTGGTTCCTCTTATACCTTTGATTTGAGCCAGCACCCTTGAAATTTCTGTACATATAACAACTGTCCATTCTGGTTGTTTTACAGAACATCTGATGATTTCTTAGTCATCTCTTAGTTATCTTTCAGTACATTTTATTGTTCACTTGACCTTTATCTGGCCCCCTGTCATGCCTGCAAAGGTTTATTAAGCCTTTATACTATTTCTTTAAGATGAAAGCTATGTTACCGTAAAATTATTCTTCCACAAGGTAGATAGATATTTTAAAAAAACAACGAAAATGACTGATTGTGGGCAGAGAGGCCCAAATCAGTGCTGTACAGTAAGTGTGGACAATCAATAACCCAGATGTGCAGATCAGATATAATATGTGACCACCAGAGTGGATTGAAAAATCAACATGCTGCATCAAGTCAAAACAGTCCAGTATGGAAAAGCAACTCTCCAAAGGTCTGAAAACAAAGATTGTTCAGTCTCATGGTTTAGGGGAAGGCTACAAAAAGCCATCTCAGAGGTTTAAACTGTCAGTTTCAACTGTAAGGAATGGAATCAGGAAATGGAAGGCCACAGGCACAGTTGCTGTTAAACCCAGCAGGTTTGGATACCAAGATAAATACAGGAGCGGCATATGGGCAGGATTGTGAGAATGGTTACAGACAACCCTCAGATCACCTCCAAAGACCTGCAAGAACATCTGGCTGCAGATAGTGTATCTGTACATCGTTCTACAATTCAGTGCAATTTGCACAAAGAACTTCTGTATGGCAGGGTGATGAGAAAGAAGCCCTTTCTACACTCACACCACAAACAGAGTCGCTTGTTGTATGCCAGTGCTCATTTAGACAAGCCAGATTCATTTTGGAACAAAGTGCTTTGGACTGATGAGACAAAAATTGAGTTATTTGGTCAGAACAAAAAGCGCTTTGCATGGTGGAAGTAGAACACCGCATTCCAGGAAAAACACCAGCTACCTACTGTCAAATTTGGTGGAGGTTCCATCATGCTGTGGGACTGTGTGACTAGTTCAGGAACTGGGGCCCTTGTTAAAATCGAGGGTCAGATGAATTCAACCCAATATCAACAAATCCTTCAGGATAATGTTCGAGCATCAGTCACAAAGTTGAAGTTACGCAGGGGTTGGATATTCCAACAAGACAATGACCCAAAACACAGTTCAATATCTACAAAGGCATTCATGCAGAGGGAGAAGTACAATGTTCTGGAATGGCCGTCACAGTCCACTGACTTGAATATCATCGAAAATCTATGGGATAATTTGAAGCAGGCTGTCCAGGCTTGGCAGCCATCAAATTTAACTGAACTGGAGAGATTTTGTATGAAGAATGGTCAGAAATACCTCCATCCAGAATCCAGACACTCATCACAGGCTATAGGAGGACAGCGTCGAGAGGCTGTTAGATTTACAAAAGGAGGCTCAACTACGTATTGATGTCATATCTCTGTTGGTGCGCAAATTTATGCACCTGTCTAATTTTGTTATGATACATATTGAACATTTTCTGTTAATCCAATAAACTTAATATCACCTTTACTAGCCATCATCAATGATTCTATTAGTGAGGGAGTTGTGCCCTCATTTTTTAAACATGCTGCGGTGTGCCCCTGTCTAAAAAAGGCAGAATTAGATCCTGGAGTTTTAGCCAATTTTCGCCCGATTTCCCAATTGCCATTTCTAGCTAAAATATTAGAAAGAATTATTTATAATCAATTGGTTGATCACCTTAACTCCAATAATTTATTTGAGATCTACCAATCTGGCTTTAGGTGTTTTCATGGAGTTGAGACAGCCCTCCTGAACGTATTCAATGACATCTCTCTTATTACTGACTCAGGTGATGCGGCAGTCCTTGTCCTCCTTGACCTGTCCGCTGCCTTTGACACTATTGACCATGAGACATTGCTGTTGCGGCTTGAACATCTTGTTGGGCTTAAAGGGGCTGCTCTTAACTGGTTAAGGTCATATCTAACTGGTAGACACTTTTCAGTGACTTTAAATTCCTCTTTTTCATCTACTGCTCCTTAATGTGGTGTTCCTCAGGGATCCATTTTGGGTCCTATTTTATTCTCTATATCCCTTCACCCTATTGGAGCTATTTTTAGGACATTTAACATTTCTTTTCACTGCTATGCTGATGACACACAGGTTTATATTCCTGTCTGCAACTCTGCAATGAATCAACTCCACAACTGTATTTCTGAACTAAGATCCTGGATGGCTAATAATTTTCTTAAATCTGAATCAAAATAAAACGGAGGTGCTTATAGTGGGTCCATCAGCTAAAGCCTAAATTGGTCTTGGACTTCTCGGCTCTTTCTCTGTCTTTTGCAAACCTCAAGTCCGCAGTCTTGGTGTTAACTTTGACAGTAACCTCTCTTTTGAGAAACAAGTAAATTCTGTAGTCAAGAGTTGCTGTTTCCAGCTTCATCTTTTAGGTAAGATCAAGCCTTTTTTGTCTTCTAGAGATTTTGAGAAAGCTACTCATGCTTTTATCTTCTTTCGCCTCGATTACTGCAACTCGCTGTATTCTTGGATTAGCAAATCCCTGATACGCAGGTTACAGTTGGTCCAAAATGCTGCCGCTCGCTTTCTGGTTAGGGCAAGAAAGTCTGACTCTGTTTCTCCAAAATTAGCTTCTTTACACTGGCTGCCTGTCACTTTTCGAATTGATTTTAAAATCTTGTTGCTAGTTTTTAAATCTTTACATGGGCTTGCTCCTGCCTATTTATCTGAATTGTGTGTTTTACACCAGCCATCTAGAGTGCTTAGATCTTCTGGTCAGTTGTCTCTTGTTGTCCCTCGTACCAAGTGTAAAACCAAGAGGGACAGACAGGGCTTTGGCAGCTGCTGCTCCTCACCTGTGGAACTCTTTACCTCATCACATAAAGGAGTCGTCAGCAATTCAAAACGAGATTAAAGACTCATTTCTATTCATTTGCTTTCCATGACCTTCAGTAATACTGATGGTTTCCTCATTGTGATTATTTAATCTTACTTCTATTTATTATTTATTTTATTTATGTTCATTTATTTTATTTCTATTTATGTTATTTATGTTAATTGTATGTTTTTTCTTTTATTCTATTATTGTAAAGCACTTTGGCCACAGCATTCCTATGTTGTTTAAATTTGCTATATAAATACATTTGACATTGACATTATTCAAAGAAGAAGAAGCATTAAAATACTTCTGAATGCTTTTAACCTGTATTCTGTGCATCTGTCTGTTGGGTTTAAAGGGGCAACAGTGACCTCTAGCATTCACAAAATTCTTTATTAAATTGATACTCATATCTGATAATAATAATAATAATAATAATAATAATAATAATTCTTTACATTTATATAGCACTTTTCTCACTACTTAAAGTGCTCTCCAAACAGGAAGGACCCAGGAAGCAAACCCACAACCTCCTTACTGCAAAGCAGCAGCACTACCACTGTTTTCCAGCACTTTTTTTTAGTCAGGTGGCCTGATGTACATCCTGACAACTTTAGCATGAAACATCTTCAGAGAGTTTTTTTTTAAATTTAATGACATTTCTCCAGTTTTCACCAGCAGTGCTGAAATAGGTGATGTAGTATAAACACCTGTGCATATTCTCAAGTCTGATGATGGGATCATCTCTAATTTCTTTAGCTGTACTAAACATCCTTATCATGGATCTATGTATCTGTAAAAATATAACTTTATTGGGCTCTCAGTCTTAACCAGCTATTCCTTTCATTAAGTTTAAAACCTTTCAACTTTGGTTGCAGGTGACTATTAGCATTAGGTGAAGATTTCGGCATCTCTTGAACATGGAGGAGATTTACCAAGGTGTCTCAGTGTGTGCACGAACCATGATGGATATCTTGCTTCTTCCATTGCTTAGTTGTAGTGATCTTGTCTCGATCTGATGGTCTTCGCAAAGGTGTTTGACATCAACCCATAAGGATATGACATATTTGTGTCTGTCTTCTGCTTTGTCTTCATGTTCATTTGGCTCTTCTGCTTCATCCAGGGGGCAAATTAGAGCTCTGTTTGGCTTGGACTATATGTGGTCTACTGTTGGACAGAGGCTTTGTTCTACCTTAGTGTGTCTGTGGCTCAAGAGTACACATCAATTATGATTAATCTATCAACAATTTCTGCCACCTCCTTTATATGGGGACTGGCTTCAAGGAATACCAGGAGGATATTGCCACAGTGCTCTTCTCCTACGATTCTCCTACGGTGTCAAAGAAGGGGGTCAATAGAATACAATACACAGAACAGAACAGAAGTAATCATCAATACAATATAATAGTAAAATAAAAATATTACAAGTACAGAGCAGAATTCAACAGTAGATAATATCACATAATATGATTTGGATTTGTTTAGAGTCCTGGAGACCTCAGCCATCAAGCTGCCTCTCCCAATTGGCCATTCCACAGCTAAAACAGTGCTGGGCTAGCCAATCTGATGAAAGGACCCCTCGACCCCACGATTCCTGTGATCCTCCATCAGGGATGACTTTACCTTAGGCAAGCAAAACCACTTGGCAGGTGGGCCGTGGCACCAAGTGCCACATTTCACTACCGAGAAGAGAAACAGTATAGGTGAGGGTTAGTATCCAATTCTAATTATCATGTTACTTATGTTTTAGTGCTAATGACTAACAACAGAGATGCAGTCTGTACAGTTAATCAGCAGCTCTAGTCAGGATATGCTAAGCTGAAGTAGTGAGTCTTCAGCCGGGATTTGAAAGCTGAGACTGAAGAGGCATCACTTATAGTAGCAGGCAGATCTTTCCACAGTTTAGGGATCCTGTAACTAAAAGCTCGACCTCCCACTGTTATTTCTTTAATCCTTGGAATCATAAGCAGACCGGCATCTTGAGATCTTAATGTGTGCTCGAGTTTGTAAGACATGATAAGTTCAGACAAGTAAGCCGTACTTTGGCCATTTAATGCTTTACATGTTAAAAGGAGGATTTTGAAATCGGCCCTAAACTTAACCGGGAGCCAGTGTAACAACTCTAGGACTGGAGTTATGTGTTTGTATTTTCTTGTTCTTGTAATAATTCTTGCAGCAGCATTTTGGATTAACTGGAGGTTATATGAAGAACAATTTGAACATCCAGTGAACATTGCATTGCAGTAGTCAATCCTGCTAGAAATAAATGCATGAATTAATATCTCACATTCCTGTTTATTTAGAAAATGCCTTAATTTCCCAACATTTTTAAGATGGAAGAAACATGTTTTGGACAACTTTGTAATATGCACTTTAAATGACATGCTAGAGTCAAAGATAACTCCTAGATTGCGGGCTGATTCAGTAAAATTAATGGGGATTCCAACTGAGTTAAATGATGAAAAAATATTGTTGTGATCAGCGTCATTCCCTCCAACAATTAACATTTCTGTCAAAGACAAGTAGTTCTCATCCATCCACTCCTTTAATTCACTAACACAACTAATTAAAGACAACATTGAAGAAACTTCATTTGATCTAAAAGAAAAGTATAACTGGGTGTCATCTGCATACGAGTGAATATTATCATGATGTTTCCTAATGAGAGATCCCATTGGAAGCCTGTAAAGTGAAAACAGTAAAGGTCCCAGTACTGAGCCCTTCGGGACACCATATTGAACTTCTGTGTATAATGATGGCGTACTGTCAGCACATTTCTGTTTGTATTGGAATAAATTTGATAAATAAGAAATAAACAAAGTGAGCACAGTGCCTGTAAGCCCAACATCATTTTCTAGCCTGTGCAGTAAAATAGAATGGTCAGTGGTGTCAAATGCTGCACTTAAGTCTAACAATATAATTATAGTGGAGATTCCTTCATCAGAGATATCAGAATGTCGGAGGATACAAAGTCAGGTTCAACAACAATCAAATGTTCAGCCTCTAGGCCATATGGTAAATATGCTTGAACAGATATTAGGGAAAGTGCACTAGGTGAATACACATCCTTCAGGGTCCTATACTCATAAAATCCAGCACCTAACTTTTGTTGAAATAGACTGTATTTCAGCGAAACTGTGTTTTCACTGTTTTGTTCTGGGACATGTAGTAAAAGGTTGTACAACTGGCAAATCTTCAGTAGTTGGATCAAGCTCAGGAAATGAGACAACCTGTGCTTAGTGCAAGGCAGTATGGGTCTAAAAGATAGCTCCAATTATGAAGAAATATTTATAAATGCAAAGTTGAACTCTAAGAATCCTGAACGTCTGGCTTTCCAGTATATACAGACGGTTGGCAAGGCAGACAGCTTGTTTTGCACTACTTCTCGTGTTGGTAATGTGACACTTGGTACTATGCTGGGCAGGAGTTCAATGGCCTGCACAGTTAGTGAAGCTGTGGAACTGAAACTGCTCTACGTCGATGTTATCAGTCTCCAAGAATATTCATATACAGATGATCTTTTAGTGGGATATGGTGGTCATCAGATGAAGCTAAAAGCTGCTCTAAAATTATGAATGCAAGTGTATGGATGCAATCTATTGGTTAACAACTTTGGCAGTCCTAGGACAACATGATGAGTTGATAATTGGCACAAATGTAATTAAACTCATCTTCCATTTATTCAAAAAGCATGAAAGTTATTGGAAAGTAATGGCACTCCCAGATGTTAGGATACCAAGCAATTGTTGTCGCTTTAACTGTTCTTAATTGATGAAAGGGTGTGAGCATTTCTAATAAAGTGGGCACAGTTAAAACTTGCTCTCATGCTACCACCAGGAAGTGAATACTTGGTGTAGAGACCCAGAGGTATTTTAGTGGTAAGGACAATAGCTATGGTAACTATATAACATAGGACACACGATGCTTGCTGGGATTTTTTAAAGTTCT